>NC_060140.1:848895294-849195294 GCF_021461385.2 Schistocerca piceifrons | reverse complement strand
AGCTAAAAGTATCATGGATTCACGTCAGGTCATCTTGCACACAAAGCATCGGGAAAACCTCTGGAGATACCACATTCCCGGAAAGTGGTGTTACGAGGGGTAGGACTTAGAGCTGGAGAGGCACTACAACACATTTTAATTTCCACTGTCTATACTTTTACACATAAATTCGCAATGCTTTGTCAGCATGACTACACTCATAGCAGTGGAAGTTCAAAAACACGCCAAAAAAATTTTTTTAACTTATGAAAAAATGAAAGCTGTTATATTTTTAAACTTTATGTTTAGAAAAAACTCATTTTATAGTTAATTACCTCAATTTTTATCACAGTTTTTAATAGATTTTGAAAATTCTAGAGTTTCAGACACCTGTAAGTATGGTTTGTATGCTGTGCAGAATTCATCGAAGAATATTTCTTACTTATTAAGAAAAGTGTACCTATAGCAATAAATGCAGCAAGTAGTAAGTGAAAAAATGATGAAATTTCACACGTAAAAGAATTTTTTTTGTTATTTTTTTAACTTCCACTGCTATCAGTGCGAATCCTGAATCCTTCCTGGTGATGCTGACCAAGTTTTACCAATTTATTTGAGAAATATAGACATTGGGAATTAAAATGTCCTGTAGTGCCTCTCCTGCTCCAAGTAGGCCCGCTTGACGTCCTCCCCCCCCTTAAGCAGATCTTTCACTGGGCGATCGACATGAGGTGTTACCCCATCTCGCACGGAAACAGTGGCTTCCACACAACTGCGCTCTTCCGAAGCAAGAATCACACGCTGTAAAAGGAGGTCTTGATAACGTGCAGGCGTCACGGTACACCTGTCAGACCCCCTGCGTGTATTCCGGGCGAGAATACAGGTGCTTGTGAATCCACACCACAGAGACACATATGGCGAATGCAATGCTTCTTCGTGCACAACACGCGGTTTAACAGTACCCCAAATTCGGCAGTTCCGTGTATTCACTGCACTATGTCGTATAAAACGTGCTACGTCACTGACCTGTGGTAAAAATTGCTGTTTTGAAGAGCGCGCCGCAGCGCGTAGTGTGAAGCAGTTGCCTTCCGTTTCTGGCGGTGACGCCGCTGTGGCAATCGCAGCTTTGGTGTCTCCCTCTGGTCGGAAAGGAGAAAGGTTGCCTGTTCACGTGCATTTAAGCGGCGCTATGAGCTCGCCAGGGTCAGCTGGTCAGCCGGGTCAGTGTGGAGCAGCCAGTGTCTGTCTGTCGCTCGGAGTGCTAGTATGTCTGTCGTTTGGATCAAACTTTAAAGCCGACGAAATGAGTGTCTTGCCACTCCGCCAGTAAGAGAACTCAGCTAGTGGTCGCCCGGTCGGGGCTCAGTTCCTGCATCTGAGTCTGCGCGTGGCCGCCAGTCTGCTCGAGTTGCTCGGGCAACGCTCATTGGCGGTTGGATCGATCTGTTGGTCGGTCGCGCACTGAGACACAAGATGACTTGGTCGTCTTGAGCGTCGGCGCATGTGAGGTCGCCACGAGAGTCCAGTGGGCCGCGGCGTACAGCGAGGGGTAGTGGCTTCGCGGCCGACACGAGAGCAACAGGAGTCAACGCACGACATCGGTCTGGCCGGTGCGAGCTGCGACGCCGTGAGACGGGAGATCGGCGCGCCTTCCTGCGTCCCTTGAAGCGGCAGGCAGCGGACGGTTCGGGAGAGCGATTTGGGGGAGCTGCGCCAGGTCTTAGTTTATTAGAAGTTAAGTGATTGGTGACATGTTGTTTGATTTTCTTGTTAAATTCTACTTGTTTGCTTGGTGAGGTTACCAGCCGCTTTGTTTTGGGGTCGTCCCACCATTCTTCTCCGTTTGCCACCCGCGGGAAGGAGGTTATTTATGAATTCGGTGGTCCGTTTTTCCCTTGTGGAGTAGGGGCAGGTTAGAGCAACCTGCGGTTCGGGTTGTTCGGTAATCTTCCTGTCAATCTGCCATACGTTAATAGCTGCCTATGCCATGTTTGTCGGATTCGGCGTTAACGAATTTATTGCTTGAACTGTAACGGCCGAATTCCTGAAATATGTTTTGATCTTTGGAAACTTTAATATTATTTCCTATGATCTTGAGAGGCGGTATATGTGTAATGTAGAGCATGTTTGGCCAACCTTGAATATTTTATGTAAGACTGCATTTCATGGGTTTTTATTTAAATGGTCATTTTAGTATATAAAGTTCCCACCCTTCCACCGTAAGAGTTTTTTTTAAAATCAAGTTGCACTTTTGGTGGCAAGTTACTCTTTTAATGTTAGTGTTTTGTACCATTTCTTTCCCTCCTACAGGGTGCATAGTTTATGTGCTTGTAAGAGTTGTTAAAATTTTTAGTTTAAAGGAATCTGGTGTGTTGCAGATTTGCACCAGTGTAGTCTTTCAGAGGTTGTTCTGAGCGGTCGTGACTACGGCCGTGTTAAAAGGGAGCGCCAAGGTTCTCTGCCCGAAAGCTCATACTATATATATATATATATATATATATATATATATATATTATATATATAAACCTCTGAATAAATTGTAACTTGATATTTGGAGGGTGCTTTCTGATTATAATTTTAAATCTGTTTCTTTTAAAAATGCTTTTAGGCACTATTAAAGTGAATAAAATTCCTATTTGTTAAAAAGAATTTGGTTATGATTTCATCAGTTACTCCCTGGCAACTACTTCCATGCTCACATAGTGTGATTAAATGTGTTAATGTTCTTGATGAATCGCTAGTAAACAAAGCAAATTCTTAAGAAAAGTTTTGAAAGTAAATCCACATATCAACTTCGGTCCGTGCATCTTGAAGTTATGCTATATAGGTAGAGGTGGTTAATGTGCAGTATGAACAAGATGTGAGACAAACAGTACAAATTAAAGACTAACAGCAAAGTGCTCGGACTAGAAAGTGTGTCCCCTACTTTTTTACCTGTACATCGAAGAATCAACGAAGGAAACAAAACATAGACTCTACAATTGGACTAGTACTATTCAGGATGAAACGTTGTCTCGCTGGTGTCATTCCTCTCCTAAAGCGAAAACGAGAAAGAATTACAGGACCCACTGAATGAGATCAACAGTCTACTGAGAACAGAATGCGGTCTGGGAGTGAACCAAAGGACGGTGAACAAAATTGAGGAGCAGTACAATAGCGCCACACTCAGCCAAAATGGGGGACCACGTACGGAAGGAACTCCACCACCTCGGAAGCAAAGTAACGAATGTGGCAACAAGCGAGGGCCTGGAGAAGCAGATAGCCACAGGCAAGAAAGGAATTCCTCGCCGACAGATTTCTACTAGTATTCGGCGTATTCCTTAATTTTACAAATGAAGTTACGAGAACGCAGGTAGGAAAGATGAAAACTAGGTGAAGTGATAAGCGTGGAGGTCGTTCGCAGAATCGTTATGAAAATGTGTGTAGATAACAGTGCCTACAAGAAGAGACAGGAAGGCAGGACATGTTTTTAGACACCAGCGAAATCACTGAAGGCGATGAGCACAGGTGCTACTCTTAAAATAAAAGAAGAGGTTGGCACAGAAGAGTACATCATAGCGGGGCCCATCAAACCAGTCAGGAGATTGAAGGATTTAATAAAAAAAACTGACTTGTAATGATCCCAGATCATTTGTGACAATGACAGGACTTCTGAATCCAGGCCGAACATCAAGAATGCCTATGGAGTACTGTGCTTATAGTCATCAGCAAACTGTGAGTCTTACGCTAATCACTTATATCACTATATGTTTATACTTTACGTTAAAACCAAAATTTTAATATTATGAGTTTTTGCCCTGTTTTTACACTTCTATTTGTCAGTAACTGCAATGGTGAATAATTGTTGCTGTTACAGACGCAAACAGAAAGACATCAAAGACCTAAAAAGTTTCTCTTCGGATAAGTACCAGCGGTCTAACACGCTGCTTCCCGAGCGGGAAGGCGTGCCGGGGCCCGGCGGGGCGCACTGGGGGCCGAACCGCACAATAACCCTGGGTTCGGTGTGTGTGTGTGTGTGTGTGTGTGTGTGTGTGTGTGTGTGGGGGGGGGGGGGGGGGGGGGGGGGGGACTGCTGTGGCCTGTTTTGGGGGTTGTGAACCACTGAGGGCTACAGCGGGACGAAGCCTCTTCATCGTTTCTAGGTCCCCGGTACGATACACAAGTACCACGGAGGTCTCATCATGGCTATCATATGAGTAAAATGATATGAGTATGCTGAAAAATGCCGGGATATAGCGCAACAGAATAAAAAACGTTCCTATCATAGAACAAAAAAGGCGAACTGTGCTGGGCATAGTTAGGGGCGTTAAAGAAGGTAACTAGCTTTTCGACCATGTGGCAGATTCAAAGACATTTAAATCAAAACATCTTCGCGCTTTTTTTACTTCTTAGTATTACTACCCATATCATGTAGTGCAGTGCATCATGTCCAATAAAGTAACATGATACACGATTTCATGTCATATAACAAGACACTTGCCATCATGCTGTCCAGCATGGTATTTGTCATGTTGTGCAGTATGACAACGTGTTATCGAAGTTCAGGATGCATCCAGCGCCACTCTGGGGTACTTCCTACTGTAGAAGCATCCCATTCTCTACTTTGTTCTTTCATCCCTCACTATACATGTGTCAGGGGATAGGTTCGGGGGAGAAATGGCCCTCTCGGGGGGGAAGGGGGGAAATCTACCCCCCCCCCCCCCCCCCCCCACACACACACACAACTAGAAATCAAGAAACTGTTTTAGCGTTCCCCAGAAACAAATCCGCCCTCAGAAATTTTATTTCCCAATTTTTTTTAAACATATGATGTGTCTATGCTCTTCAGCCATATGATATTGTTCTATGGGTGGCTAATACCTGGATTTTGGGCAAAGGATCAGAGACTTTAGCCCATAAACTACAGGATGCAGGTGTGCCAACACTTACAGCTAAGATAGCTCACTGCGATGGGGAAGCAGGATTATCTCGTAAAAAAGCGCGAATACGTCAACATGTTTTGATTTAAATGTCGCTGAAGCAGCCAGATAAGCCGAAAAGCTAGTTCTCTTTTTCTAGATTCCTAGCTCTGTCCAGTACATATTCGCCTTTGTCGTGCAATTTTCATTCTGATCGTCAACTTAGACTGTACCGTAATTCTGACAGACTACCACAGTTTGGCAACAAATGTAGATTTATGTTTTGTTACGCTTCGAACGATGCTGCTCACATCCCCCCCCTCCCCCTCCCCCGCTCCCAAAAGAAAAACCCCGATTCTGCACGCTGCCTTTTGAACCGCTTTACCAATAAGGAGTTCATACCAAAGGGCTAATTTGTATGGCTGTGTGCCACCCGTCAAACCTGTGAGTGTACAGAGTATATTTTGATCGATTGTCATCTACGGATAAGTTTCATATTTGACGGTCAGACATTTTCTCCATATTACACAGATCTTCAAGTTGTGCTTATATTACAGGAGTCACAATAATAAGCTGTACTACACGTACCTATGAAATGAAGAACGAGTAGGTATTATTAGGCAAACTGAAATATTATTGGTAAACTGAGATTTAAAATATTGAAAAAACTAAGATTTACGTACCTGAAAATATTATACAGTGTGATAAATAGCTAATTTGTTGCATGACACAGCTCCAAATTCCAAGATTTTGGGGACATAACCAGTTTACGAGAATTTGAAAGCCGTTTCACAATGCCGCTGCAGCGTAATTCAGCAACAAATTATTACGAGACCCACAAAGAGCGTCTAGAAAACTCTTAATATTTCTGAACTGGACCTATCTCTACTGGCGATATAAAGACATTCGAAATCTCCATAGTACTTATGGGCAAACCTTATTCCGTACCTTATTCTCGGGACTATGGAGTCACTGTATGTTAAAGACAAACATTCCGTTCCACGCATCTGAATACTCACTCCATTAGATATTGCTACTCGACGTGTGACGAGACCCTCTTACACTTTATTACATCATCTCTGAAATAGCATCGCACAGCGTTCAATGGCACAGATTAAGAATGACGACTAAGTGGACTTTGTGGACGAAACTGACATCAATACGTGGGCAATATCATAATTGAAGACACAACTTGTGAGACCACTGTGACAGCTGTTATTATAATGAAGAAAGGAAAATACGGTCCTGGTCACTTTCTATCTTTATTCGGATTACCGGTTTGGACCTTTGTTATACGTTTTCACCAGGTCCAATACGTAATTACTGCGAATGACAATTCGTTGGAGGACAGGGACCCAGTTACATTTCACAGTAATTAGATACAGGTCGAAACCGGCAATCCTTAAAACGAAACACTGTTGGAACCATTAATACGCATTTGGAAGTACCGCGCAGTGAACCTAAGGAACACCTCCTGACCGTATTGGAAAAAGATTTTTCCACGCCATCCTAGCAGCAAGCAGACGAGCAGACGTGGTGTGTATCCACATCGACTACGAGTTTTATCGCGGAGGAGTCTGGATCGAATTCGTGGACGGTTGCCATAGAGGACGGATTGACTTGGCGTTGCATCGTGGTTGGGTCTGTGACACTACCTCGTTGCGGCACGGTGCTAACGACCTCGACTTCACGAAGGGCCAGTACTTCTGCACCACACAGCGCGACACAACACCGCCGTACTCATAGTGAGCATAATTCACAACACTGACAGAGTAGTTCGATTCGGTTTCGCACTTGTGCAATACAGGGCGATCGCCTGTGAAGTTCATCGCACTTGTATGAATGTGTCGCCATGTGGGGATGGTCACCTACTTCCAGTCACTGTTTCAGTCAGGAATCTGCAAGAGTGGAGTTAACATTGTACTTTGAGTGTAAATTCTAAAGTGGGTAAGTATTAAAGTCATAGATGGGCAAGTAAAACTATCCACTTAAACTTATTACACTTTAATTTAGAAACAGAACTGACACAATTTTCATAGTTTAATCTATATGTCGTTAGGTCCGCCCCGATAGCTGAGCGGTCTGTGTGGCGGGCTGTCATGCCAAGCGGCCTGGGTTCGATTCCCGTCTGTGTCGGAGATTTTCTCTGCTCAGGGACTGGGTGTCTGTACTGTCTTCAAAGAGGTGGCGACAGGAAGGGCATCCGATCACGTCTTAAAAACTAACCCTGCCAAATCCTACCGTAACCATGCCGACCCTGCACAAATTCTGGACAAAGGCACAAGAAAAAGAAGAATTTATTTGTAGTTAATTGATACATTTGTGAATAAATTAGAGCATTTAACTAATCAATTTTCCCTGTTTGGCACCTTTACTACATCAAGCTAGATGCACTTCACCAGTGTTCAGGGTGATATTTGACACAGGCTAGATGCAGTTCAACAGTGTTTAGAGAGGCACTTTCAATCACAGTAAATTATACCAATGAGATAGCGCCAATCACATTCAGATTTATTGAAGTTCCCAACTTCAAGTTCCATGCCGAAGGCCGTGATTTCGCGTTATTGACTAATCTTTGCATACAACTGAAATTTAAAGGGTAGATCTGAAGGGAGTGGCCTGCCCATCATTAGACTTGAAGGTTTGGGAATACAACCACCGTCACAGGTGTTTCGCACCATAGCACTCCGACACAGACACGACGCTCCGCTGACGCAACAACAACAACGTACAGCAGTTCAGCTGTTATGTACAACACTATTCTACTTTTTGCAAGGTAACAAACATCACACACTTTGTTTTACTTTGGTTTTAGAACAGAAAGTTGTAGTATCACCATTTATCTGTCTTTTCTCTCTTGCAGCGCAAACGTTTATGCGTAACTGGACAAGTGCTCTATATGGATCAAAGACTCATTACGAGTGCGACAAACAGATTATCTCTGAGTTGTTACACAAAAACTCTGCGTATATAATGTGAAACATTACGTATACTATGTACTGACTTAGCAACTGGGGACAGTATGATAGCGGCGAAATCGTAATTAGCGGCTTTGTTGTAAGGTGTTAATTTGAATGTGGAACGTAATTTGATTAATTATTGTAGTATTTCGTCTCATACAAGAGACTGATGTATCCTGAAATGTAGCTGCGAAGATTATTTGTGAAAAAATATAATTTCATGAAAGGAAAAGATACGTTTGATTCTTTGTTGTTTTTTTTTTCTTTTTCTCCACCTTCTCCGTTATCTGTGGCTCGGAACATTATTTGGTGTGTTGTAACACGTACGGAACTTTGTATCCTGGAAAATCAGTAAAGCATGCACCATATGCTCTATGTTGAGAGACTAATTTCTGGACTGTTATCGAAATTAATACACAACATGGAGACTGTTTCCGAAGCTGCAAAGTGAGTGCATCGTAGCACCCCAGACGGCTTCGCCACGGCGTACGACTGTGCCTCTGACCACTTTAAGAGTTTTCAAAGTCGACGATCGCCGGAATTCTGCAGACACACAGCAATTTTATTCCAGGTGCTGTCTTCGACATTGAGAGGTAGGCAGAATGTGATTATGAACTGTAACTGTCAAATCATTTTGTTTCGTAGACTTGAGAAATCAATTAGGAATTAAATTTATACTTGGAAGTGTGGGAGATATTTGTGTAAAAATATTCGGGAAGCGACTTCTCCTCGTCCAAAAGTTTCCATTCAAGTAACCAGACATTATTCAGTCACAATAATTTAACTTCAATTTAATGGGAAGAAAAGAATTGATGCAGGGAGATCGAAACGGAGAATACAGTAAAAAAAGGTGCTACTGGGACTGAGAAATAAACGACAGTTAAAAATTTAAATCTGAATAAACACCGAAAGTGACAAATTTCTTTCTTCATTGTCTTTGCACTGGCTGCATTTTGTGGCTAATCTAGTACGGCGTCAGGAAGTGCTCAGAGTGCGTCCTATGGACAGACGTGTAGCACGCGAGAAAGTTGCGGTCCACCGCTAGAGAGATACCAGAAGGGTGAGGCATGGAATCCAGTCCACCGCCCTGCAGCAGCCTTTATCCACAATTACATAGCTGGCTATACATCACACTAATCGCTTTACTAATCTTCAAAACACGATCACCAAGAAGGCGCCAGGCAAATGGCCGTCCATTGGAAGCGTATTCTCGAGCTCACTGCTATGGTCGTAGGGATTAGGACGGTCGGTGGAGTTCCTCGACTGCATCCGAGTGACACGCAAGTCAACTTCGTCAGACAGTGGACAGAAGGTTTACCTGTTAGGACAGCGGTCCCCAACCTGGGGGTAATTATCGCCTCAGGGGTAAAATGAAGTTCTCTAAGGGGGTAGAAACAAAATAATTCTATTGCGTTACGGTTACGAAATTAATTTTTTTAAGGATCATTATTATTACTATCATCGCTATTTCGTAAGAATTTAATACTGATTACTAAGTTAAGAGTCCTTGTTTTCAAACACGAGCGTTAACCCATCTCACAATTTGGCTGACGTTAAAGCTTAAGAAACGAATATATGAACATCATCTATTCACACAGTCCACTTTTTACACACAAACTTTTTACTTTGTGCCATGCATCTATAACAGTGAAATGGAGACGAATACACCACATATGCTTTAATATCGCATCAAAATGCCTTCTGAGTTGTAGGTAGTTCCCGCCATGGAGCCTGGGTTCCCGGGTTCGATTCCCGGCGGGGTCAGGGATTTTCTCTGCCTGGTGATGACTGGGTGTTGTGTGATGTCCTTAGGTTAGTTAGGTTTAAGTAGTTCTAAGTTCTAGGGGACTGACGACCATAGATGGTAAGTCCCATAGTGCTCAGAGCCATTTGAACCCGCCATGGACCGCAAAGTGCTTCATTGTTTATTTAGCAACAAAAATTCCATCTAATTGCCGGCATGACACAACAGTAACTACGTGATGGTTACTATGCTGCAGGGCCTTCACAAGTGACTATTATTATTATTATTATTATTATTATTATTATTATTATTATTTCTTTCTTGTCTCAGACGTTATGTCTGGTTAAAAATGGAAGGTGACGCGGATCTTGATCAAGCGTGACTTCCTTTTAACTGTACGGTATATGTTACATTGCATTTAGGAACTTTCGGGTAATTGAACAAGTGTCAATAATTACAGATTTCTGTAGTTGTATATATAAGTTTGGATGTAGCTGTATTGCATTGATGTACTGGTGGATATTGTGTGGTATGACTCCTGTAGTTGATAGTATAATTGGTATAATGTCAACTTTATCCTGATACCACATGTCCTTGACTTCCTCAGCCAGTTGGATGTATTTTTCAATTTTTTCTCCTGTTTTCTTTTGTATATTTGTTGTATTGGGTATGGATATTTCGATTAGTTGTGCTAATTTCTTCTTTTTATTGGTGAGTATGATGTCAGGTTTGTTATGTGGTGGTGCTTTATCTGTTATAATGGTTCTGTTCCAGTATAATTTGTATTTATCATTCTCCAGTACATTTTGTGGTGCATATTGTATGTGGGAACATGTTGTTTTATAAGTTTATGTTGTAAGGCAAGCTGTTGATGTATTATTTTTGCTACATTGTCATGTCTTCTGGGGTATTCTGTATTTGCTAGTATTGTACATCCGCTTGTGATGTGATCTACTGTTTCTATTTGTTGTTTGCAAAGTCTGCATTTATCTGTTGTGGTATTGGGATCTTTAATAATATGCTTGCTGTAATATCTGGTGTTTATTGTTTGATCCTGCATGGCAATCATGAATCCTTCCGCCTCACTGTATACATTGCCTTTTCTTAGCCATGTGTTGGATGCGTCTTCATCGATGTGTGGCTGTGTTAGATGATACAGGTGCTTGCCATGTAGTGCCTTCCCCTTCCAATTTACTTTCTTCGTATCTGTTGATGTTATGTGATCTAAAGGGTTGTAGAAGCGGTTATGAAATTGCAGTGGTGTAGCCGATGTATTTATATGAGTGATTGCTTTGTGTATTTTGCTAGTTTCTGCTCGTTCTAGAAAGAATTTTCTTAAATTGTCTACCTGTCCATAATGTAGGTTTTTTATGTCGATGAATCTCCTTCCTCCTTCCTTTCTGCTTAATGTGAATCTTTCTGTTGCTGAATGTATGTGATGTATTCTATATTTGTGGCATTGTGAACGTGTAAGTGTATTTAGTGCTTCTAGGTCTGTGTTACTCCATTTCACTACTCCAAATGAGTAGGTCAATATTGGTATAGCATAAGTATTTATAGCTTTTGTCTTGTTTCTTGCTGTCAATTCTGTTTTCAGTATTTTTGTTAGTCTTTGTCTATATTTTTCTTTTAGTTCTTCTTTAATATTTGTATTATCTATTCCTATTTTTCGTCTTTATCCTAGATATTTATAGGCATCTGTTTTTCCATCGCTTCTATGGAGTCACTGTGGTTATTCAATATGTAATCATCTTGTTTAGTGTGTTTTCCCTTGACTATGCTATTTTTCTTACATTTGTCTGTTTTATTACTATTATTATTATTATTACTAGTAGTAGTAGTAGTAGTAGTAGTAGTTGTTGTTGTTGTTGTTGTGTTGTCGTCAGACGTAAAGCTTTGTCAGCTTCAGGTCTTCCAGTTTCTACCAGTTCATTTCAGAAGTAAGGAGTCCGGCAATCAAGTAAGATATAAACACTGAGTGTCGTGCAGCCATTTTAATTCAGTCACTCTTACACGGGAGTGTAGAATGTGGGTGAAGCAAGAGCTGCTAGGGAGCGGAGTGGTGTACAGGATCCATATTTTTTAACGAACGCCTAACCTCAACGTGGATAGTTGGCTTCCTTTTCTGAAGAGGAGCTGCAGGTAACACTGGCGACTAGGTCTTCTTCATTCTGTAAAAAAAGCTTATTATAAATAAGTAGAACTATTAGTTCATTATATAAATAAACAGCTACATAAACTATCTTTCGTCATTATAAACATAAAAGGCGAAATGGCTGCAGGAAAAATGTGAAGACATCGAAAAAGATATGATTGTCGGAAGGACAGACTCAGCATACAGGAAAGTCAAAACAACCTTTGGTGACATTAAAAGCAACGGTGGTAACATTAAGAGTGAAACGGGAATTCCACTGTTAAATGCAGAGGACAGAGCAGATAGGTGGAAAGAATACATTGAAAGCCTCTATGAGGGTGAAGATTTGTCTGATGTGATATAATAATAAACAGGAGTCGATTTAGAAGAGATAGGGGATCCAGTATTAGAATCGGAATTTAAAAGAGCTTTGGAGGACTTACCGCAGAAGGGATAGATAACATTCCATCAGAATTTTTAAAATCATTGGGGGAAGTGGCAACAAAACGGCTATTTACGTTGGTGTGTAGAATATATGAGTCTGGCGACATACTATCTGACTTTCGAAAAAGCATCATCCACACAATTCCGAAGACGGCAAGAGCTGACAAGTGCGAGAATTATCGCACAATCAGCTTAACAGCTCATTCCTCGAAGCTGCTTACAAGAATAATATACAGAAGAATGGAAAAGAAAATTGAGAATGCGCTAGGTGACGATCAGTTTGGCTTTAGGAAAAGTAAAGGGACGAGAGAGGCAATTCTGACGTTACGGCTAATAACGGAAGCAAGGCTAAAGAAAAATCAGGACACTTTTATAGGATTTGTCGACCTGGAAAAAGCGTTCGACAATATAAAATGGTGCAAGCTGGTCGAGATTCTGAAAAAAGTAGGGGTAAGCTATAGGGAGAGACGGGTCATATACAATATGTACAACAACCAAGAGGGAATAATAAGAGTGGACGATCAAGAACGAAGCGCTCGTATTAAGAAGGAAGTAAGACAAGGCTGTAGCCTTTCACCCCTACTCTTCAATCTGTACATCGCGGAAGCAATGATGAAAATAAAAGAAAGGTTCAGGAGTGGAATTAAAATACACGGTGAAAGGATATCAATGATAAGATTCGCTGATGACATTGCTATCCTGAGTGAAAGTGAAGAAGAATTAAATGATCTGCTGAACAGAATGAACAGTATAATGAGTACACAGTATGGTTTGAGAGTAAATCGGAGAAAGACGAAGGTAATGAGAAGTAGTAGAAATGAGAACAGCGAGAAACTTAACATCAGGATTGATGGTCACGAAGTCAAAGAAGTTAAGGAATTCTGCTACCTAGGCAGTAAAATAACCAATGACCGACGGAGCAAGGAGGATATCAAAAGCAGACTCGCTATGGCAAAAAAGACATTTCTGACCAAGAGAAGTCCACTAATATCAAATACCGGCCTTAATTTGAGGAAGAAATTTCTGAGGATGTACGTCTGGAGTACAGCATTGTATGGTAGTGAAACATGGACTGTGGGAAAACCGGAACAGATGAGAATCGAAGCATTTGAGATGTGGTGCTATAGACAAATGTTGAAAATTAGGTGGACTGATAAGGTAAGGAATGAGGAGGTTCTACGCAGAATCGGAGAGGAAAGGAATATGTGGAAAACACTGATAAGGAGAAGGGACAGGATGATAGGACATCTGCTAAGACATGAGGGAATGACTTCCATGGTGCTAGAGGGAGCTGTAGAGGGCAAAAACTGTAGAGGAAGACAGAGATTGGAATACGTCAAGCAAATAATTGAGGACGTAGGTTGCAAGTGCTACTCTGATATGAAGAGGTTAGCACAGGAAAGGAATTCGTGGCGGGCCGCATCAAACCAGTCAGTAGACTGATGGGGAAAAAGAAAAAAAAAACATAAAATCGTTCAAATAAAATTTTTTCTCATTCTAAATATTAGTTATGCACTAATTTAGATGATGTGATGATGTTGGAGGCGGAGGGAACTAGCTAATATCTGACTGCACTCACGAGTAATGGCCTCAGAAAGGTTGGATATGATTACTGCTGTCTGACGACAAAAATTTTTAATACATCCTTATGGCTGATCACATTGTGATCGTGAAGTGGTCGGATCCCAGAGAAACTTTTAAGGACTTTTTGCACAGATGAAATGCTGGAACGAAATCCGGACTAAGTATTTTATCATTTACTAGTGATACAGCACAGACGGGAATACCGAGCAAGGTGGTGCAGTGGTTAGCACACTGGAATCGCATTCGATAGGACGACGGTTCGAATCTGCGTCCAGCCATGCTGATTTTTGTTTTCCGTGATTTCCGTAAATCGCTTCAGGCAAATGCCGGGATGGTTCCTTTGAAAGGGCACGGCCGACTTCCTTCCCCATCCTTCCCTGATTTTCTATGGGACCAATCACCTTGCTGTTTGGTCCCTTCCCCCAACCAACCAACCAACCAACCAATCACCGGACGGGCACTCTGAGGTGTTCTTTTCATTTTTTTTACTCAGTGCAGGGTTACTATAAATATTTTCAGAAGTTTTAAATACAGACGCCCGTATGTTCCAATCGCTCTCATCCCACTGAAGCCCATCCGTCAGGCGGCTGTATTCAGTAGAGGTGATCGTGCTTTTGCCTCTCTCACGATTAGTCAAGTAGTAGGTCGGACGAATACGTTTCCAGAGGGCGACCCGTCTCAGATCGAGGTTCTACGGAACAGGAAGAAACTGACGATGAAATAGGACAACAGTCGCACGTACACTGACCTGGATGCAGGTTGCTGACGAAGAGCGCAAATTCCTGCCAGATATGTTGCGTCACCAAGATCCGGCACTAGACTCTCCGAAGGCGCCAACTTACCTGCAATTAAAGGAAAATTAAGTGTCAACAGAGAATTTTAACAGGAAGCAACTTAACTGCCTGCTAAGCAAAATTAACTTTCCTAGTTAACAAGCAAACACACACACACACACACACACACACACACAAAATAACCACGACATGATACAGAAAGTGTAGCGCACTCATAAGGGATGCGGACAAATAGAAGTTGCCCGGAGAACAGTGTTCTAGGTACAAAGAAACACTGCAGAGCAAAGAAAATACAGTACTAATCCCACTGTGGCAGATGTTGAAAGTGACCACCATTTCTCTCTTGGCACTTTTGAGCCCTGGTCAGCTAGTTGGTGAAGGCGGATCGAAGACGGACTGCTAGAATTTCTGCAGTCTCGTCCGAAATGTTCTCCTGCAGTTCTTTAAGATTACGAGGGTTGTTGCGATACACCCTGGACTTGAGGGCACCCCACACGGAGTAATCGCACACTGACACTTTAGGCGACCTGAGTGGCCAGCCAGGGTCGCGACCAGACTGACCGAACAACTGTCAGGCGTGGAGATTGTGTAAATGTGCTCCAAGGTTGGACGGGATCTATGGGCAGTTGCTCCACCTTGCTAGAAGTAACTGTAGGTCTTTTCCTCCTCCGTTAATGTATACAGTCACGTGCAATAGTATCCAGTCGTCCCGACCACTTATTCGCCCGGCCCCCCTCTCCCCCTCCGCTGTAGAAGAGGCTGTCTACAGAAGGGCACTACGACTAGTTCGTGAGTACTGCTGAAGTGCGTCGTTTCTCCCGCCAGTTTGGATTAAATAACGACATGGCAACAACTAAGAGGCGTGCTGTTAGACTTGTTACCGGTCGGTTAGATCGGCGCGAGAGTGTTACAATAACGCTCCGTGAACTTTCATGGGAGCCCTTGGGGGTGAGAAGACGTTCTTTTGACGAAACGCTATTGAGGAAATTTGTAGAAGCACCATTTGCGACGAACCACGTTACTGTCTGCATCGTTCATCTCGTGTAAGGATAAAATAATATTAAAAGAACGGACTCATACAGGACCACATAGGCAATGATTTTCCGCTCGCTCCATTTGTGTATGGAATAGGAAAAGAAATGAATATTTAGCAGTGACAGAAAGTAGCCTGGGCCGTGTACTGCACAGTGGCTTGCTGAGTATGTATGGAAATGTACGAGTAGACCGTATTACGCGGAAGTTCGCTGCAGTGATTTAAAAAGAAGTATTGTAGAATTTTTTTCTGAATATATTTTGTCGTGTTACTGTTAAGCCGTGCAGGGTTAGTGTAACTTTTCTGCTATGGTTAATGTCCGTAGTAAAGGTGTTGTCCAAGACACGCCACCGTACAGAGGGTTGTAATTAGTGGAAAGGGTGCAGACGCGATGGGAATGTGTCTTGATTGTGACAGATCCACTCAAAGCATCCTATTCCACTGACCGGGTGACTGCTGGGGCCGCTCTCGTGTGGATTCCCTCAGACTGATGTTGTGACCTTTGTCTAGAGTGGGAGGGGCTGCGTAACTGTGAAGACAGTGTTTCGGTAGATGGTTGGTTTCTGAAGGTGACAGCCGTGGATCACAGGGTCTGGAGGAATCACGACGAGAATGCCTAAGAGAGAGAGAGAGAGAGAGAGAGAGAGAGAGAGAGAGGGGAGGGGGGCAGGCTGCTGTTAAGTTTTTTTTTTTGCGTTGGTGTGTAATAGGGAAGGGAAATCTACTGCGTTCAACCTTGATCTGCGCAGCTTTTACGTGACAGATCTGTGTAAGGTGAGTGTTCATAACCAGCAGATGGAGGCTATGGTGACAAAGAACGGGCTGGCCGAGATTCTGTGGCAACCAAAGTGTATGACCCGTTGCGATGGTTTGGCTTTCATCCCTGTTAATTATCGTACGGCTTCCTCCCACCTCCCCCAAATCTTGTATAAGAAATTGGAAGTATTCTTCATAATTACCAACGATTTCTTCAAAACAATGTCCACGTAAGCAGAGTTCTGAGAGAATTTGATGTACAGTGCTGTGCACCTATGCTGCCCAGTTAGGGCAGTCAACAGTTGTTTTTCAGTTTTATTTTTTTCTACAAGGTGTACAACTTTGCTTCCGCCGTTTGTAGATCGGTGGCGACAACAGTAAGTAGCGGTCGAAATAAACAGAAACAGGTAGTTAGCATGGACCTCGGTCAACATAACCTCATTCAAACATTAGTCGATTTGTGTCTGCATCATAAAGTTGTTCTTGATTGAAAATGTCAGTTTAAAAGCCTAATTCTTGTCATTTCCGGAAGGTGTTACTGTTTTGTTTCAATATAAGGAAAACAGCGGTTGAGTCTAATCGAATCCTCTCAAGTACGTATGGTAAAGACGCTATTAGTGAAAGAGCGTGTCGTGAGTTGTTTCAACGCTTCAAGAACGATGATTTTAATGTCGTACCCCAGTATAGTGGTGGAAGAGAGAATGTTTTCGAAGATGCAGAATTGGAGCCATTGCTGAGCGAAGACTCGCGTTAAACTCAAGAACAATGGGCACGGTTAGTGGGAGTGACACAGCAAGCCATTTCAAAACGTCCTTAGGGTATGGGCAGGATTCAGAAAGAAGGAACGAACTTGTGTCCCGTGTGAGCTGATAACCCTAAACGCAAAAGATCAAGGGAATATCCCGGGCAAGCTACCACGTCGACGGCAAAAACCAAACATTCACGGCTCCAAGATCATGCTCTCCATTTGGTGGGACCAGCTCGGCTTCGTGTACTATGAGGTGTTAAAACCAAGTGAAACAATCACAGGTGCTCGTTATCGAACGCAATTAATGCGTTTGAGCAGAGCATTAAAGGACAAACGGCCGCAATACAGCTAGAGGCACGATAAAGTGATTTTGCAGCACGACAACGCTCGACCCCACATTGCAAAAAAGGTCAAAACTTACTTGGAAACGTTAAAATGGGAAGTCCTACCCCACCCGCCGTATTGTCCAGACACTGCTCCCTCTGGCTATCACCTGTTTAGATCAATGGCGCATGGCCTGGCTGACCAACACTTCCGATCTCATGAGTAAGCCCTAAATTGGATCGATTCGTCGATCGCTTCAAAAGATGAACAATTTTTTCGACGCGGAATCTGTACACTGCTCGAAAGATGGGAGAAAGTGGCCAGCGATGGAAAATACTTTGAATGATACATGTGTAATCAATTTGTTTCATTAAAGCTTCAAATGTTGGGGAGACGGAAGGCGCCGTATACCATCAGCACATCGATGTCTGTTGACGCCTCGGAAGGACCGCCCTATGGCACGATGACGTCTTCTCATGTGTTGAAGCGCATGCCACGAAGACGATCATCCTTTACTTTTGGCGAACAGGTCGTAATCGCACGGACGCATACAGGGTGAATACGGTGGTTGTTCCAGCATGCAGCATCCCCCACGTACGCAGGAGGTCCTGCACGGGGTTCCCGGTGTGGCATCTAGCACTATCACCATGGATGATGGGATGCAGTGCGAGGAGGAGGCATTTTTTGTGCACTTCGACCACGTGTCACCAGCCTTGATCGACGCACGTTGCTAATGTTTCTTAAACATACTGTCTTGGAGCTAGAACTGACTTTCTGCTCTTTCAGACAGTAGAAACAGCCGTCGGCGCTCACTGCGTTACTTCAACTCACCTGCTGCTATCAAGCTACAGACAGCGAGCATGAATGAATGTGACGCACATTCTTCGGTGCTGTCACTACTTTTTCTTCAACGCATGTACAAAAAAGCTACAATTATGGAGACTTTAGAAGGGTAGCCATTTGACTGAAAGCTGGAAGACAATGATGATGATGATGATGACGATGATAATATGATGATGATGATGGGGTTGGTATGGACGCACGAGAGCACGGTCTTCAGCTCGCGTAAAAAAATGCAGGGTGTATCAAAAAGAATCATCCTATTTGGCACGTCTGTATTTCTGAACTAATAAACATTTACAATGAATTTTGTTTTTTAATGAATGGTAACCTCACAACGTTTTTTGCTCATACCTTTTCATAGGTGTTCAATATGCGCCCCCTTCAGATGCACGGCATATATCAGTGCGGTATTCAAATTGTTCCCACACTGCATCGAGCACGTCTCGAGTTACTGCATCCACAGCTGCTGTTACACGATGTCTCGTTCATTCATTGTTACCGGTAACGGAGGCACATAAACAGTCTCTTATAAACCCTCACAAGAAAAAAATCACATACAGTCGGGTCGGGTGACATTGGAGGCCAGTAATGTAAGGCTAAATATTTGGTCCAGTGCTACCGAACCATCATTCAGCAAAGCTTTGATTTAGTAATTCCCGCACTTAGCGGGAACTGTACCTAGCGGGAACTGTAACTAGCGGGAACCACGTAAAACTCGGGAGTTTGTTAAAAAGTACGTTTTTCAGGCACATATCTCGAGTAACATTAATAGTTAAAATTTTTTAAAAATCGGATGATTCTTTTTGACAAAAGCTGTAGTATGAGACGAGTATGGATAAGAGGCGCAAAGTTATTAGAAACCGGAACTACGAGGAAAATGTAAATAATACAGCTGAGGTTGTTTTCATTAATCATTTAAAATTAGTGCCAGCTGTGGTGCTCAACGTGATGAAAAATGCGATGGACTTGATAGTAGTAAGCACGATACTCGGAACTAATCGGCTTAGCAAACGGAAGGGATCGGTAGGAGAAACTGGGTGCAAATGTAGGTAATGAAATAAAATGAAACAACAAACAACGTTACACGGTGTTATTTGCATGGTTGTAGGGGAACTACTTACATTAAAGAAACAGACATAAACCAAGAAAAAGAGAGGTGGACTCAGCTGCTGCTTCTTCTTCCTTTTCTTCAACTTCGGGGGTTGGAAGAGAGAGAGAGAGAGAGAGAGAGAGAGAGAGAGAGATATAAAGGAAAGCATCGGCGAAAATGGACAGGAAAACACGGAGGGATGCAGCGCGTGGAAGACAATACAGTAAAAGTTCAAAGGAAAATAGGTCTTCGAAAGCGTAATAACAAAAAGATTATTTTTCTCTCATTAAATCTAGACCTGGAACAGAACTCTGTAACTCCAGTACTTTACGGAAAACTCTGCCCACTGCAGTCAGTGAGCAGCACAACTGCAGAGTACTGAACGATTACAGTTTTGTCATACTGCTTTTCTTTGACGTCCGAAAATGCACATTGGACGAAATTTTGATACAAACATTTGTTTACTGTTGGCATGTAACTAAGCGCGCTGTCGCGTCCGAGTGCGGGAAATCCAATATACACAGTCTACATATTCCCCTGCAATTTTTGCCACCTACAGCTCCCTTTAGTTGCATGGGGATGATTCGCTAATTTCTTAACCTATGTCACATTACAAAAATGGTTCAAATGGCTCTAAGCACTATGGGACTTAACATCTGCGGTCATCAGTCCCCTAGAACTCAGACCCACTTAAACCTAA
The DNA here is from genome assembly GCF_021461385.2 of Schistocerca piceifrons. NCBI lineage: Eukaryota > Metazoa > Arthropoda > Insecta > Orthoptera > Acrididae > Schistocerca > Schistocerca piceifrons. Next base: position 849,175,266 of record NC_060140.1, on the reverse strand, counting down.
CTAACCTAAGGACATCACACACATCCATGCCCGAAGCAGGATTCGAACCTGCGACCGTAGCAGTCGCGCGGTTCCGGACTGAAGCGCCTAGAACCGCTTGGCCACACCGGCCGGCTCTTGCTGCCTCAGTTTCATTTATAAACGGAAGAGGAAGCGATATATATTATTGGTATATATATTATTATTATTGGTGTTTTGCCCTTAAAGAGCGCATTTGGACTAAACTACATGGCCAGTTCCTTTTGCTGCCTTCCTTGCTGCCCAAACTTCCCTCATTCGCTCGCTGTGTTTCTGTTTCCGGTCCTCTGTCCATGCTTTTTGTCGGCTTTGTGTCTTCGGCTTCATCTTGATTGTGTTTTTGGTTGCCCATATTTCTTTCATCTTCTGGCTGTGATCTTGCTTGCGTTCTTCGGTCCATTTTATGCCTGTTCGTTTGTCACATTGTATCTCATGTAGTTTACTTTTCTTAATGATGTTTCTGAATTTTATTCTGTCGTTTATTGTGTCTGCTGTTATGTTGAGTTGGTTCAGGTCGTTTTCTACCTCTGCCACCCATTTGTTGTTTCTAGTGGTTACCCAGTCAAAGATCTGTTTGGTCAGCCTGTGTGATGGCATTCTGTATAGGTGTCCATAGAATTGTAGTCTGCGTTTTCTAATCTTTTCTGTCATTGTCTCCGTACGTTCGTACAGTTCCTCTGTAGGTTTCTTGATCCATATTCCATTGTTGTTAGTTGCGCCAAATATTTTCCTAAGTATTTTCCGTTCTACTTTTCCTAATTGTCTGATACGTGTATGCCCTAGGATTAGTGTGGTCTCTGCTGCATATAGTGCCTCGGGGAGCACCACCGTGTCGTAATGGCGTAATTTGGCTTTTTGTGAGATAGACTTCTTGTTGTAATGATTCCACACTACTTTGTATGCCTTGTCCAGTTTAGTCTTTCTTTCTTCGTTTGAGTCTCTGTTATGTCCACTCATTTGTAGTGTTTCACCGAGGTGTTTGAAGTTTGCCGTTTTGTAAATCGTGCCATACTTTGTGTTCAGAGATGAGAGTTTCTTTGTGCTCATAAACTGTGTCTTTTCTTAAGAGATCTGTAGTCCAGTTTTGGAAGCGATTTCGTGCAGTTTTTCAATAGAGTCTTGTTTCCTTTATACCTTTCGTGAGAATCGCCAAATCGTCTGCAAAAGCCAGGCATTTAATCTGTAGGTTTCCTAAGGTTATCCCCTGTTGTGATGTTTCCCATTCTTTTATGACCTTATCTAACTCCAGATTGAAAAGGAGAGGTGAGAGGCCATCGCCTTGTCGGACACCTGTGCGAATTTCAAAGGGCTCTGATAGTTCCCCACAGAACTTTACTTTGGAGGTCGTGTTGGTTAAAGTTTGCTCTATGATAGCCCGTGTTCTGTTGTCTACTTTGTATTCTGCTAGAATTTTGAAGAGTTTTCCGGTCGATAGAGTCGTACGCCTTTTTGAAGTCAACAAAGGTAATGATCAGGTTCTGTTTGTGTTGTAAAATCATTTTCATGTTCCAAATTTGTTCCGCACAAGACCGCCCTTTACGGAAGCCTGCTTGGTATTCCCCAATCAAGTGCTCGGTCTGGCATTCTCGTCTGTTCAGTAAAGCTTTAGAGAGGATCTTGTATGTGACCGGTAGTAGGGATATTCCTCTGTAGTTGTTCGGGTCAGTCTTGTCCCCTTTTTTGTGTAGTGGGTGTATCAGGGCAGTTTTCCAGTCGTCAGGAATTTTCATGGTCTTCCACATGTCTTCCAAGATCCTGTGGATGTCTTTGGTGAGTTCTGGGTCTTGTAACTTCCAGATTTCCGTGATTATTTATATATATATATATATATATATATATATATATATATATATATATATATATAATCTCAGGTACTGGATTAGTGTCCATGCTTCTATCAACAAGTCCGACACTATTCTCAGAATATATGTAGTGTTTATGAGCCAACTGCGACGAAGCAAACGAAAAGCTAAATAAACAAAATCTTTTCCGACTCGCCTACATTATTTAGTGGCAGTATGTCCTGTCCCCTCTCTCGTTTTACTAAACATAGATTGGCGTTGCACTGACAGACATTTAATCTGTCTGCTTATCGAAAACACAGTCTTTAGAAGGAAAGGCAGAGAAAGTAATTCCAACAAAATTACTATGTAAATGGTGACCGTGAAAGGACAGAATCCTCGCAATGTAACGCTCCATTTACGGAAATAAATGAAACGCGAAGCTGCACAACGACGTCACCTCCGTCAGTGAAACTTCCGGTGCGGTACGCACACAAGTTTTGACGTCGGAAGGTCAGTCTCCAGCAGCACGTTGTGTGGTGGCGGCGGTAACGGAGGAACCCGCTAACTAGGAGAGCGCCAAGCGGCGTGTAGCAGCCACTTCCGGCAGTTGGCAGGGCACAGCACGGCAGAGACCGCGTAACTGCGAGCCGTCACGGCCCGCACGCAGAAAGCCGACTAGCGGTACTCACGCCTGGAACTACTAGAGGGAGACACGTCTCCGTGCCTCGGAGAACCAATCCAGAAGCTCAAAGTTTCTCAACATAAAGTCCGGTGCAAGGCCAACAGACACCAATGCCGAAGTTCGCAGGCGAGGTAGTCCTTTCGGTTAGGGCTATTGATAAATTTCGATATACCGATACTTCTTCCAAAACAAATAGATATGTATTGCCGAATTATATCACTGATATATCGACATCGAATGGCAATATCGGGTGCCGACATTTTTATTTTATATAATATTTTTAGGCAATTTTCGATACACATTGTAGTAGAACATAATTTCACTTTCACAACGTGAGAGAATCTTACTACTTCCAGAATGAGATTTTCACTCTGCAGCGGAGTGTGCGCTGATATGAAACTTTCTGGCAGATTAAAACTGTGTGCCCGACCGAGACTCGAACTCGGGACCTTTGCCTTTCGCGGGCAAGTGCTCTACCAACTGAGCTACCGAAGCACGACTCACGCCTGGTCCTAACAGCTTTACTTCTGCCAGTATCTCGTCTCCTACCTTCCAAACTTTACAGAAGCTCTCCTGCGAAGGCAAAGGTCCCGAGTTCGAGTCTCGGTCGGGCACACAGTTTTAATCTGCCAGGAAGTTTCAATCTTACTACTTTTTGAGCTTTCATCACGTCCAGTCTCCCTCTTTGTATGATGCAAGTGTAGATCGCACAAAAAAAGTCCGATTGCAAGATTTCGAAAGTGAAGAAATAGCACGCCAGTTGCTTTTAACGCAACTAGCGTGCTATTTCTTCAAGTCGGCATCGTTCAAAAACAGTTGCTGAAAATGATCAACAAGAAAGTCTAAATGATAAGATTGGGCTTTGCGATGGGCGGAGACGTGTAAAAGGGAAATGCTCACGTAATCGGCGCTCAGTGCTACCAACAGAAACTGCAAAGTTTAACTTCACGACGCAATTTTGACACTATAACTGCTAGATCGCTGGCGTCTGCAGAAATGAGAAAACAGGAAAGTCGACATGAAGTGTTCCAGACAAATCCGATGTGTGACGAAACCGAATAACGGACCCATCGGATACCTTTTATTGTGCCACTTACATGCAGTTAGCATTGTTAGCAAGGTGTTCAAATGTGTGTGAATTCCGAAGGGACCAAACTGCTGAGATCATCGGTAACTAGACTTAATGTAACTTAAACTAACTTACGCTAAGAACAACACACATACCCATGCCCGAGGGAGAACTCTAACCTCCGGTGGGAGGTGGGCGGTTAGCAAGGTGGTTATCGCCAAGTGTGACTATGCATTCTTTCATTTTAGTTCTTGCTCTAAGGGGGATAAACAGGCTGTCAGCTTCTAAAAATAAATAAATAGTTAAATATACAACTCTAAAACAGGTGGTATATTTAAAATTTGCAGCCATTATTTTTATAGGCCGGTAAGTTGATATTTTTCCGTAAATATATCAATACTTTTTCCAATGTATTGGAAGCCGATAATTTTTTTTTCAAATTTGATATATCAAGTCCGCAGTATTTTTAAAAATATCAACAGTCCTACTCCTTACTCGTTGTCAAGGGCATTTTCTCCACACATGGATTAGACGCTCTACTAAATACGAGTGGCTAAGTAATAACTAAATCATCTTATGTCCGCCCCTGGTAGCTGAGGGTGCCGGCACGGTAACTCAGCGTGTTCGGTCAGACGGGTAGCTCCCCTCTGTAATAAAAAAACACCTGAGTGACCGGATCAACGATCGACCTGAACGGATGTCATAGGACGTCCGCCATGAACAAATTCAACAAACAATCTAGAACAAAAACAGAAAAAAAAAGAAAAAAGTGGTAGCGCGACAAACTGACAATCCTAAGGGCCCGTGTGTGATTCCCGGCTGGGTCGGAGACTTTCGCCGCTCAGGGACTGGGTGTTGTGTTGTCCTAGTCATCATTATTTCATCCCCATCGACACGCAAGTCGCCAAAGTGGAGTCAAATCGAAAGACTTGCACCCGGCGAACCGTCTACCCAACGGGAGGCCCTAGTCACACATTTCCTTTTTTTCCATTTTATGAAATCTATTTTACAGTCCGTAATTTTTTCCCTTGAACGGACAGCTAATTGTCGTGCTGCACCACAGTTGGTGCGCCTGCGAGGGCGCTTCCTTGAACTAGTTCATGAAACTATAAGCGAGGCGCTGTGGCAGTCTGTATACCTTCGTCTCGACTTCTATTTAGCCATTTGTGAAGTCACACCAAGCTCGTGTGAAAAATGGGCAGATGCATGGGATAGGAAGACTGCATTCAGCACGTTTTCTCTTCTGCTACCCTGAATTCAGCGTGCTGAGTTACGTGACGGATGAATGCATAGTGTTCAGTGTGTCTGCATAATATTTTAACCAGTGGTTTCGCAAAGAGACTGACTGTAATAGTGGTGTTATATTGTTTTCGATAAATTTTTCCCCCCAACTGTCATTCAGTGAAAGAACTTTTAGAGACTGGTCACCTACTCCCAGTCTCAGCAATTTAAAGGGAGAGAACAAATCCAGAAATTTAATTTGAACATTTAAACTTAATATTTACGACAAAAAAATTGGTTATGCGGCAGTGGGACATTGTGTCAACTCTTTGCTGGTTACGTTTGTTGCTCATGAACGACTAATCTCCCTGGAACAGTAAAAATCGTGGTTAATCCGACCTTAATAATCTGCGCACTGAAATTTCAAGGCACGGAAAATCAGAATCTCATCTCCGTGTTTGGAAAGCCATGAGCAAGTCCATTTAAAGTGGGATTGGTTTACAATTAGCTGAACAGATACGTGCAAGCATTTTAAATCAGAACGAGGCAGTGAAACAGAAGCGGGAAATACTGACCCATTTTTGACGATAAAAGAATTATTTTGATGGTACGGGGAAAGTTGCGATTCCATCAGTCGAGTAATTTTGTGAACTCATTTGTTGGCTGAGTTTGACGGCAAAGCGAGAATCCACTTATCAGCACTCTGTGTTCACTGGATTATCTCTTCTCATACAAAATGATTTAACTGAAAGCGTACATGCTGTTATGCTCTCCTAAATAAAAACTCACTGAAAGAAGTGACATTTGTGCTATTCTTTCGCAATTACGAATCATATACAGATATGCTTACGTACGACGCAGAGATTTATGAAGGTTTTGTACAGTTTAGTGAAGTTAGCAGTGGTAGACCGCCCGAAGTTATAGTAAAGGTGGCAATAGACCGTCTTGAAGAACTTGAATGCAAAACTAAGTTGGTCGCGCAGACGTGTGATGTGGAGAAAAAAAAAAAAGAGTCAGAGAAGCAACTCCACATGACGTTCTTGTGCACTGCTACGGCCACAGAGTGAATTTGGTTTAACCCCATCGCGGGTGAGTGCCTGTACAGTCATTTTGCTAATCTTAGCGGTTCTGTCAACTCCTCGATGAGAACAAGCTTACTAGATGCAATAATAAAGAAGTGTTTTCCAAAATTTGCACCAACAACATGGAGTTATTCAAGTCGCTTCGTACAAAGTGTGGCAGATCATAGGGTCGAACTTTAAGATTCGTACGAGTACATTTAGGAAAACCCACAATGTTGAGAACAACTGCTATTAATGAAACACGTGGATTTGTCAAGCTGTTACGAGATTTTCAATTTAACTTCCTTTTGCCTCTGTTCGAGAAAGTGTTTTCACTTACAGACCTTACATTTAATACTGAGCAGTCAAAATTTTTTTACAAATTTTGCAGGGAAAAAACTGGAACACTTGAAAGAAAAGCTGTGGACTAAAAGATACAGTGATTTGAGACAGGTATGATGCAAGACTTTAAGTGTTTGTGATACTTCACGGAAGAGAAGAAGGGAAAACTACACAAAAACATCCGTAAAGGATAGCCACTGGAGGATGTAGCTTGAGATATTAGATATCATAATCATGCAGTTGAACGTTTGAACGTCAGGTTTGATTCGCTGCCTGACTTAAAAGTTTATTGAAATGTTTGAGTCAAAGCAGTTTCAAGCTTTTATCCGGGGCGACCTAGCGTCGAATGATCATACGAAAAGGAAAAGCAGTGGGGAAAAGCAGATGCCAGATTAGATTTACAGGGTGTTAAAAAAGGTACGGCCAAACTTTCAGGAAACATTCCTCACACACAAATAAAGAAAAGATGTTATGTGTATCAAAACTAGACATAATTGTCTGAATGGGAATTCCGCGATCGTTCATTAATAAAATATGACGTTTCAGTCTTCGATCGCTATACTTTATTTTCAATTACCGGTTTCGGGCTACCTGCCCATCTTCAGATCTGTTAGACAAAGTTAAAAATGTAATTGATAAAAGAGATACAGTTAGTGATAGAAACATCTTAGTTTACAAAAAGAAATTTTGGAACGTATTAAACGCCAACATACCATATATTGTAGTTACAGAGTAACTTGTCCGTACAGAACACTCGGTTCGCTGTCATAAGTAAAGTAAATTTCAATCTGTTAAAACCTTATATCGCAGTTTTTAAGAGTAACCTGATTGGTAACAGTAAAAAGTGCCCTCTACCTATAACAACTGTGCATCTGTTATTATTTCATCGTATATATTAATCGCGAATATTCTTTTTAATAAAACAATTTTTTTAAGGCAATAACATATGAATAATCTTTTTTGAGTGGACCATGAAACGAAAAATTTAAACTAATTTAAAATTTCTTTATAAAGAAAACATAAAATATAATTAAAAAGTAGATATTTTTTCGAAAATGTGCGTTTCCTCTTCTTTGTTTTGATTGGTGGAGGAGTGGATTTCCCTACGTCAGAACGTATACAACGCCACGCCGAGTCCTCTTCCGCCGCGCCCAATTATTAATTACATTTTTAACTTTGTCTAACAGATCTGAAGATGGGCAGCTAGCCCGAAACCGGTAATTGAAAATAAAGTATAGCGATCGAAGACTGAAACGTCATATTTTTTTAGATGTTATGTGGACATGTGTCCGGAAACGCTTAATTTCCATGTTAGAGCTCATTTTAGTTTCGTCAGTATGTACAGTACTTCCTCGATTCACCGCCATGATTTCATACGGGATACTCTACCTGTGCTGCTAGAACATGTGCCTTTACAAGTACGACACAACATTTGGTTCATGCACGATGGAGCTCCTGCACATTTCAGTCGAAGTGTTCGTACGCTTCTCAACAACAGATTCGGTGACCGATGGATTGGTAGAGGCGGACAAATTCCATGGCCTCCACGCTCTCCTGGCCTCAACCCTCTTGACTTTTATTTATGGAGGCATTTGAAAGCTCTTGTCTACGCAACCCCGGTACCAAATGTAGAGACTCTTCGTGCTCGTATTGTGGACGGCTGTGATACAATACGCTATTCTCCAGGGCCGCATCAGCGCATCAGGGATTTCATGCGACGGAGGGTGGATGCATGTATCCTCGCTAACGGAGGACATTTTGAACATTTCCTGTAACAAAGTGTTTGAAGTCACGTTGGTACGTTTTGTTGCTGTGTGTTTGTAAGTCATCCAAGAAGGAAGCAGCTTACAATGCGTTTGTTCGTGTAGTATCGGTAGCTGGACCGACACTGTGAAGTGGATTGCTGAAAAGAATGCTAAACTAACGCTGTAGCCGATAGTGCACGCACGGCAATAAGCATACGGGCGTGAAGTCTGGAACATGAGAACTTATAAATGAATAAGAAGAAAAGTATGTAGATGCTTTTTACTTATCTTTTCTTTATTCCTTGGAATACATCGCTCTTGAATACTAGTAAGCTATAGGCACTGATACAATTGGCTCCTTGCTAGTTCGTAGCCATTAACTTCTGATGGCTATTCTGTCTCTCGGCTAATGAGAGAGAAAGGCTTCGTACAACTGGGCGATAGCTAGGTTCGCGTACAACTGGCCGGTAGCTTGGTTCTCGTACAACTGGGGTGAGTCCACTCTCGTATCACGAGACCTGCCTAGGTGGTGGCGCTAGGTCTGCGATCACAGTGGCGACACGCGGGTCCGACATGTACTACATGGACCGCGGCCGATTTAAGTTACCACCTAGCAAGTGTGGTGTCTGGCGGTGACACCACAGTTCGACCCATTCTTGAGCACTGTCCATCTATCTGGAATCCCTACCAGACAGGACGCATAGAAGAGAGAGAGAAGATCCAACGGGGAGAGGCGCGTTTCGTCACTGGATCGTTTGGTCGGCACGAGAGCGTTACGGGGATGCTCTACGAACTCCACTGGCAGACGTTACAAGAGAGGCGTTATGCATCACAGAGATTTACTACCTAAATTTCGGGAGAGCACTTTCCGGGAAGAGTTGAGCAACATATTACTTAAACCTACAGACGTCTCGCATTGCCCATGAGGAGAAAATTAGAGAAATTTGAGCCAGTACACAGGCTTGTCGACAATCATTCTTCCCACGCGCTATTTGCGAGTGGAACAGCGTAGGGGAGATCGGTTATTGTTAGAAAATGTACCCTCCGCCACACACGATTAGGTGGCTTGCGGAGTAGGATGTACACTACTGGCCATTAAAATTGCTACACCACGAAGATGACGTGCTACAGACGCGAAATTTAACCGACAAGAAGAAAGATGCTGTGGTATGCAAATGATCAGCTTTTCAGAGCATTCACACAAGGTTGGCGCCGGTGGCGACACCTACAACGTGCTGACACTAGCAAAGTTTCCAGCCGATTTCTCATACACAAACAGCAGTTGACCGGCGTTGCCTGGTGAAACGTTGTTGTGATGCCTCGTGCAGGGTCGGATTGTAGCCTATCGCCATTGTGGTTTATCGTATCTCGACATTGCTGCTCGCGTTGGCCGAGATCCAATGACTGTTAGCAGGATATGGAATCGGTGGGTTCAGGAGGATAATACGGAACGCCTTGCTGGATCCCAACGGCCTCGTATCACTAGCAGTCGAGATGACAGGCATCTTATCCACATAACCGTAACGGATCGTGCAGCCACGTTTCGATCCCCGAGTCAACAGATGGGGACGTTTGCAAGACAACAATCATCTGCACAAACAGTTCGAAGACGTTTGCAGCAGCATGGACTATCGGCTCGGTGACCATGACGAATGGCAAAACGTCATTCTTTTCGGATGAATCCAGGTTCTGTTCACAGCATCATGATTGTCGCATCCGTGTTTGGCGACATCGCGGTCAACGCACATTGGAAGCGTGTATTCGTCATCGCCATACTGGCATATCACCCGGCGTGATGGAACGGGGTGCCATTGGTTACACGTCTCGGTCACCTCTTGTTCGCATTGACGGCACTATGAACAGCGGACGCTACATTTCAGATGTGTTACGACCCGTGGCTCTACCCTTCATTCGATCCCTGCGAAACCCTGCATTTCAGCAGGATAATGCACGACCACATGTTGCAGGTCCTGTACGGGCCTTTCTGGATACAGAAAATGTTCGACTGCTGCCCTGGCCAGCACATTCTCCAGATCTCTCACCAACTGAAAACGTCTGGTCAATGGTGGCCGAGCAACTGGCTCGTCACAATACGCCAGTCACTACTCTTGATGAACTGTGGTATGGTGTTGAAGCTGCATTGGTAACTGTACCTGTACACGCCATCCAAGCCGTGTTTGACTCAATGCCCAGGCGTATCAAGGCCGTTATTACGGCCAGAGGTGGTTGTTCTGGGTACTGATTTCTCAGGATCTATGCACCTAAATTGCGTGAAAATGTAATCACATGACAGTTCTAGTATAATATAATTGTCCAATGAATACCCGTTTATCATCTGCATTTCTTCTTGGTGTAGCAATTTTAATGGCCAGTAGTGTATATGCGGATGTCGAAAGGAATGGACAGCATACTAGGCGTAGAATACAGGTAAAGAATTAAAAAAAGAAAAGACGAAACTGAAATGACTCATTGGCAGAAAAATGATGACGATAATAACAAGTGGTGTTTGTAAGGCACTTAACACACAACCATTACAAGCAGGAGGCGTCAAAGAAAAGAGACTTTGCCCAGTTCCCAGAAAGGAGCCTCCCGGCCAAAATATCCCACACAAAGACTTCATTGCATTTCACTTCAACGTCAAGCAGCCAGCCAATAGCACAAATCTGCGGATAATACACAGTAGGTAGGGCCGAGGGACGTGACGCTGCTACCAGAAGTGGATTACGGAGAACGGCGCACCGGGAATTCCGGTAAAAGCGGATGCGAAGTACACACACAGGTATAGGCACAGCAGAAGCCAGTGATATTTGCTGCCAAACGGGAGTCAGTCTGACCTGCACCCAGTTTTCCTGGAAAGCACCCGTTCACAAAGTTCCCGGGGGTCCTCGTCCACCGGAAAGCAAATGGATAGCAGCGAAAACATCAAGGAGAGCACTACCAATGGTCGATATATCGATCTACGGAACGTCCTCTTACTTATGAACATTCCACAGGTTCTAGGTGTTTTAGCGTTTAAGTACTGCTTTTCGTTCTTTCACTGTGAAATACCCTAATGAGTAATTTTATGATGCCTATTCCGTTCTTTTTAAGAATATACCATTTTATAATGCTCATGTACGTTCGACCCGCCAACATCGACAGTACACGGAATTACAAAGAAAACTGTTTCTCTGTTTTAAGGTCACATACCGAGGACGCGCCCATGTAGCACCAGAACTGGGGGCAGAAGCTATGTACTCCTTATGCCAGCGATGTAATTGTACAACACTGCGATTTTATTTAATAAGACAACGCACCTTACGTACATGACATGTACTATATGGTGATCCATGGGTATGCACCATATTTTATTTTGTATGTCCTTTGAAAGTATGCTTCCTCAAGTAGACCAGAAACAAGTTAAAACTGCCTGTTTGTCATTGGACTTAATATCTCAATTATGTTTGGCCATCAGCTGCTTTTATTTTAAACTCAAATATCGACCGGTCTCAGTCATTGACCATCTTCACGGATACGGGTTAAAATGGTTTAAGCCACCACATTACATCTATCATTACTTTAATAATGCATGGTCACACATGTATGTTACACATTACTTGAGGGCTATTGATAGTTACCTTCCGAAAATGTTATTCAATTATCGTTTCTGAAGATCTGGCCGTAAGTAAATATTTCATTAATGCGTTCGATAAAAAATAAATTAGGAGCACTTCCCATAGTAAAAATTTTGATATTGCACTTCTCGTTCGATTATGTCCAGTCATCTTCATCAGTACATCACTTAAGACCCCTCTGCGTAGTAGCGACAAGTAATTAATGAAGCCTTCCTCTACTGTTTCTGTGCAGAAATTTCACAGGCCCTGTTTACACGACAGCCCTGCTGTAGGTATTCCAGGGACAAAAAGTGAGGCGGAAGAAACACGCCGTCCGTCCTCGTTCCCTCCCCTTCCACTTGCCCTCTTCCATCCCGCTGCACCACCACACCCCATACCAGGAGAGGGTTCCGCAAAAACAGGTGATAAGACGTAGACCAGCAGTACAGGAGGCAAGATTGGAGTTTTATGCTGAAAGCATGCAGCTGGGCGCAGATCCCCCTGGGGCGAAACAAGCTACAGCCGGTATCCGTGGTGACGACTGACTCGTGGAAATGTGATCTACGCCGTAGAGTGTCTGGCCATGTCTCAAGAATTTCGCGGACCGTCAGTGTAGCTTCTGAGACACACTGGGGAGTTTTGTCAGCCGAATTTGGTATAGGTTTTATTGAAACTTGTAACGTGTGGTGCAATTGTGCGTGTGTTCTACAAGTTCAGCAAGATTACAATAAAATTAGTTATTATTAATGTAACATGAGGTTTTACTTAATCACTGCTTTTGCCGGCTAATGAATGTTATTTTGTTAAGGAAATGTCCATCTGGGAACGTGTAGCAATGTTGTCTGTCCAGCAGTGTAAATGGCACTAAGTTAATTCACAAAAGTAATCATTTACAACCAATAAACAAGCCAATGTGTGGTAAGTCATCTGAACTAAACAAGATTAATCGTTTTTAGTAATTTCAGTGCTGTTGTTTAAAAGACACTCTGCTGGTTGCAGATCGTATATCAAAATTAGGGCTACTGTTATCTCGATGTGGCAACACTTTTCTTTATGCAACGTGAACAGTTTTGTAACAATACCATACGTACACAACACTAACGTATTTTTCTTGTCAAAATATTTCATAAAAGTTGTTACGAAATTACCGGGCTTCATACATCAGCAGATAAGAATTTATATCACGTAAGATGCTGTTTGTATTAATAGAAGTTCGATGTATTCACGACCTAACTGTAATTTATTACCCCCGAGTGGGTGATCGGCCACTAGCACACAATTATTATTGCAATTATAACCAACATTTAAGTCTGTATACAAATTTAATTTAAAACTGGCTCTGCAATATTTCACTAAGATGGCGGCTACCATAAGACAACCATTTATCCACTCTGCTTTAGGTTGTGTTTTACTCGTAATAAATAATATCTATTAAATCTTTTCTCACTTTCACTATATGCATTAACATTTGAAAATATTTCTCAATGTTACAAGATACATTAATATTCGCTATTTACCAATAAACTGCACTGTAGATTAATAGCGCTAATGGCTGCGCTCTTTGGTACGTCGGCAGAAAACTTAACATTTATATAGTACGAGAATTACAATGAAATGAAACTCCAAACACAGAAGATCCATTTCAATAACACAAATTCTATTTTCAAATATCGGTTAGCAACATAATACAGATTTTTTCACAGACCTCTGTGTTACGAGACATCAATCACATCCAGTGAATACAACAGTTCGAACAAGAAGGATTTTTCTACAGAATCATAGGTAACAAAAGATTACGGTTTTCATCATCTTTTTACATGGGTATTGTCTGAGAGAGAATTTTTTACAAAATACTGAATCATGTCGTTGACAACAATTATTTATTAGTTTATTAACGATGAAGTGCTTCTTATTAGTATTTCGAGAATAGGATCGAAGTTCAGTCACATTCCACATACAATGCTGTCGTGAACATGTTCTGAATAAAATATAGGTGTGGATATTACGAACTGACACTGAACTGTGTTTTGCCAGTTCTAAGTTTTTAGCAGATGGTCGCAGTACCCTAAACGTCGTCATAAATGGAAATACGTTAAGCGATACAAATTAATATATTCAATTCAGTTACGATTAGTATCCTTGTAAGTCACATATCTACAGGTCACCACAGAAGCACACTGGCAAAATTTTGGACGAGCCGCCACTGCCGGTACTGTTCCGGGAATAATCAGTGACATTACAATGCAATGAACACCCTTAACTGCTTACAGGCGTTGACATACGTCAACGGGGACGGATGAAAATGTGTGCCCCGACCGGGACACGAACCCGGGATCTCCTGCTTACATGGCAGACGCTCTATCCATCTGAGCCATCGAGGACACAGAGGATAGCGCGACTGCAGGGATTTATTTCTGGCACGCCTCCCGCGAAACCCACATTCTCAAAGTATTGTCCCGCACTACACTCTTACTGCCCCCGCGGGAGGCGAGCCAGAGATAAACCCCTGCAGTCGCGCTATTCTCTGTGTCCTCGGTGGCCCAGATGGATAAAGCGTCTGCCATGTAAGCAGGAGATCCCGGGTTCGAGTCCCGGTCGGGGCACACATTTTCATCTGTCCACGTTCACGTATGTCAACGCCTGTAAGCATCTCAGGGTGTTCATTGCATTGTAATTTCATTCTAACGAGCTGCTTGGTCACCGATGGTATCTGTTCTTTCGGACATGGCCGAAAGAACAGATACCATCTTAGTAAATATAATCTGTGACAGTAAAAGCTGGAGCCACGGTTGGGAGTGTGTTCAGATAACATAATGGTTAAGGTGACAACACGGGGTATGAAGGAATTTTCAGTGAAGAGTTTGTTTCAGTATCTGAGATTTTTAACGACGAAACGCGAGAAACTCGTGCGCCTGCACCCCACACAGAAGACTGCGGACAGCCGCCCCAGGCCGTGAGGCGGTGAGTTTTTTTAAAACAGAGCGGCGGCCAGATAAGGCTGGAGAAAAGAGGCCGAGGAGGCCGGAAAGCGGCTTTCAGCCGGGGGCGGCTAGGCGGCTAAAAACACACCGCCATCGCCTCGGCCCGCCCCAGCCCTGCCCTGGACGTCTTTTGTGCTGTCGCGTCTTTATTATCCCCGCTGGCCGGCCGGCTGCTTGCACAGCGCGGGCCCACGCCGCCGGTAGCTGCAGCTGCAGCCACCCACCGCCATCCGCCACCCGCCCGCCTCACCGCTCATTTCACTCTGTACCCAGTACGGTTATGTCGCGTACCAAAAGAAAACTGCGGCTGGATTGACGATTGCAAGGTAGGCAGGACAGAGCAAGCTATGTCGCACGGTAGTCATCGACAGGTGTGGAACTAACCTCACACGCTCACCACAGAAGTGTGTTGGGACTCATGTCATTCACGTTGCTTATTAACGAGTTTTGACTGTGTGAATCATGAAATTCTTTTAGATAACTTCAATATTGTGGTATGAGTGGGGCAGTGTACAAATGGTTTAATTCATATTTAACTGGAACAATGCAGAAAGTTGAAATTGAAAACACCCGTAGTCTGGAGAGAGAAAAAAAAAAAATCAGCAGAGTCCTCTGGGGAGGTCTCAAGATTGGTGTCCAACAGCGTTCATTCTTGGGTCTCTTATTATTCTTAATATACCGGGTGATAAAAAGTCTAAAAAGTCAGTATAAATTTGAAAACTTAATAAACCGCGGAATAATGTAGAGAGAGTGGTAAAAATTGACACACATGCTTGGAATGACATGGGGTTTTATTAGAACCACCCCATATTGCTAGATGCGTGAAAGATCTCTTGCGCCCGTCGTTTGGTGATGATCGTGTGCTCAGCCGCCACTTTCGTCATGCTTGGCCTCCCAGGTCCCCAGACCTCAGTCCGTGCGATTATTGGCTTTGGGGTTACCTGAAGTCGCAAGTGTTTCGTGATCGACCGACATCTCTAGGGATGCTGAAAGACAACATCTGACGCCAATGCCTCACCATAACTACGGACATGCTTTACAGTGCTGTTCACAGTATTATTCCTCGACTACAGCTATTGTTGAGGAATAATGGTGGACATATTGAGGATTTCCTGTAAAGAACATCATCTTTGCTTTGTCTTACTTTGTTATGCTAATTATTGCTATTCTGATCAGATGAAGCGCCATCTGTCGGACATTTTTTGAACGTTTGTATTTTTTTGGTTATAGTAAAACCCCATGTCATTCCAAACATGTGTGTCAATTTGTACCTCTTTATCTACATTATTCCGTGATTTATTCAGTTTTCAAATTTATACTAACTTTTTGATCATCCTATAGATCAATGACTTGCCACTCTAAATTCATGAAGATGCAAAGCTTTTTGCGGATGCTACAAGTATAGTATTCACACCCAACAAACACAAGAATCAGCTGAGGAAATTGTAAATATCAACTTTCAGAAAATTATTAAGTGGTTCTCTGCAAATGGACTCTCACTAAATTTTGAGATAATACAGTTTATACAATTCCGCACTGTAAATGGCATGACACCATTGATAAACACGGACTTTGAACAGAAGTCCGTTACTAAGTCAGAATATTCAAAACCTCTGGGTGTGTGCATCGATGAGAAATTTAATTGGAAGAAACACATTGACGATCTGTTGAAACGTTTAGGTTCAGCTACTTATGCTGTTAGGGTTACTGCAAATTTTGGTGATAAACGTATCAGTAAATTAGCCTACTATGACTATTGTCATTCACTGCTTTCATATGGCATCATATTTTGGGGTAATTCATCATTAAGGGAAAAGCGTGCAATCAGAATAGTAGCTCGAGCCCACCCAAGATCACCTTGCAGACATTTATTTAAGGAACTCTGGATGGGAAGAAACCCGAATACCTGGTAAAAAGGGAGACACCCTCTACCATGCACTGCGCAGTGGAGTGTAGAGGTAGGAAGTAGCGACAAGCGTATAAGCAGCCACACAGGATACGTAGAATCGAGAAGAGCAATAAGCGACACTGTCTGTGACTATTACCCGCTGCGGGCAGAAGTGTGCGTATTTGTTCCTTACCAACAGCAGTTCCAAGTACGTTAGCGTTAATTTGGGTACTTCACTTCCCTACAGACATGATGCGCCTCAGTTTATTTCAGCCACTGTTGGCAAAACACCCCGACAAATGCCATTTGCTACAGTTTCAACTGTTTTAGTCCTCTTTCTTCAGTTGCATGTAATATTACCGTATGTTGATAATTTTTACTTTATGGACCGTCTGACTACAACTGAATGAAACAATTTTCATGCTATATGCGTTACGCCTTTATTCTCTCCAAGGTACCTTCATTGGCCTGGGAAGTGTACATATTTTTAGTATTTAGTTTAAATTTCGTGGAAATGTGCCTATAGGTTATAAACAATTCCTGGTGGTTAGCTTTTGCTATGACGTAGTAATATTTTAAATTCTACTTACACGGTGCGTGGACGATTTTCTACATATTACGTTTCTGTTCCATTTTTGGTGCCCTTTCTCTTCTTGTAATTGCCACTTGGGTTTTTTTCCAAATTTCACAGTACTGGGAACTGAACACTTGTTTTGATGCAGTGTTTTGGTTTGTGTTGCCGACTGTCTGATATTGCCAAAGATCGAATGTTACTTTTATTTATTTATTTATTTATTCCCTCGGCACGAAAAATGGAACAGAAACTTAATACGAAGAATGTCGTCCACGCAACCTGTAAGTAGAATTTAAAATATTACTACATCATAGCGAAAAATAACCACCAGAACTGTTTATAACCTATAGGTACATTGCCACAAAATGTAAGCTAAATAGTAAAAATATGCACAGATTCCAGGCCACTGAAGGTACCTTGCAGAGAATAAAGGCGTTACGCATATGGCACGAAAATTGTGTTTCATTCAGTTGTAGTCAGATGGTCCAAAAAGTAAAAATTATCAATATACCGTAAAATTTGCTACTGTGTCCGAAACGTAGGACAATTTTACACACCGGCAATGTGGTCACAAACCCAGAGGAATTTCATTCACTGTGACGACTGTTGAAAACTACGCTCACAAATCATAATGAATTACTTTGGTGGCCACCTATAATGTTTTCTGAGTATGACTTAAAACAGCAGATTAACTTCGAGAACGCGCTCATAACTATGATTACACCTGTCCATTTCCAAACTTGAGGAATCAGGTCGCGTCACAGGGAGACTGTGAACTCTATTGGACCAGTGCAGATAATAATTCTCTTAGGTCACTGTTTGTTTTGAGCTTGGAGGGGGGGGGGTGGCAGGAAGGGCCTTGTTTTCATTTAATCTCACAGAGTCAGGTATCCAGCGGGGGAACCGGAGGGGGCGCTGGAACGACGCATTGTGCCCCCGTCCGTGCCGCGAAATGATTTTGATTGCGAGAGCAGGAGCTCCCTCATGCCATCTGTGGATTCATTCAGAAGTAATAGTGTTTATTATATAAACTTAGTATGCCTCTGCTCCAGAGCATGAGAAGAAGTAACAGTAGGGAAATTTTCAAACCTTTGACGTAAACACACCCTGCAACACAAACGATTACTTTTTCGAAACCTCTTAATTGTCTCCCGTCGTGACACGTAAGTTTTAAATTTGGCTCAAGGGTGTCTACAGCCTTCCTCTGTAACGGCCCAATAGCTTGGAATCCTGCAACGCCACTCTCGAACCGACGACTCTTTAAACTATAAAGTGTCGAAACACGCGGAAAAAAGGCCAGAGCTCAGAAGTTCACGTGAGGTGCGAGGTGGATCAGTGAGCTCACACTGGCACCACAATTCTCCCCGACGCCAGCGTGGACAAGCCAAAGGATCGAAAGGTCGTCACACCCCTATTTAGCCACATTTCATCCCTTCTTTTGACGCCTCTGCGACGGAGATCCGAATAGCGTCACCCAGCGGTCAAATCACAGGGTTTTCTTACGGGTGGCCGAGAAAAACATTTAACACACACCGCCACTTAGTGTCAACACGGAAAGGCCTCAAGGGATGGCATAAAGATAGTCAAGGAAACCACCCCTTTCCTTGGGGCGTTGATTCCCAGACATTTCGCGGTGGCAAACGACAGTCTGCAGTGTGATGGGGAATTTAACGACGTTCTTGACAACCTTTGCACTGCTGACACCTCCTGGAGGATCGAACTCTTCTCTAAGGATATCGCGTGCCAGCGACCCCACTGAATGCGACTGCATCTCCTTGGACTATAGTGAAACTGCACTTTCTTTTGTTGTCTACAGGATGGTACAATACTATTTGTTTATGGTTCATTTAAATTTTTTATAATTTTTTGCTTGAAAATTTTCGCATACTGGTACTGTATTTTCTGTATATGTAAAGTTTACAATGCTGGAAATTGAAGTTCTTTGCATTTTAAGTGAGTAATGCAAGTAAAATACTATGTAAATTGTTTATTACGTTATATAGTTTTCTGACGATGTTTTGTATTTAAGAATATTTGTGTGTATAAACTTGTCATATTAAAATACACTCCTGGAAATGGAAAAAAGAACACATTGACACCGGTGTGTCAGACCCACCATACTTGCTCCGGACACTGCGAGAGGGCTGTACAAGCAATGATCACACGCACGGCACAGCGGACACACCAGGAACCGCGGTGTTGGCCGTCGAATGGCGCTAGCTGCGCAGCATTTGTGCACCGCCGCCGTCAGTGTCAGCCAGTTTGCCGTGGCATACGGAGCTCCATCGCAGTCTTTAACACTGGTAGCATGCCGCGACAGCGTGGACGTGAACCGCATATGCAGTTGACGGACTTTGAGCGAGGGCGTATAGTGGGCATGCGGAAGGCCGGGTGGACGTACCGCCGAATTGCTCAACACGTGGGGCGTGAGGTCTCCACAGTACATCGATGTTGTCGCCAGTGGTCGGCGGAAGGTGCACGTGCCCGTCGACCTGGGACCGGACCGCAGCGACGCACGGATGCACGCCAAGACTGTAGGATCCTACGCAGTGCCGTAGGGGACCGCACCGCCACTTCCCAGCAAATTAGGGACACTGTTGCTCCTGGGGTATCGGCGAGGACCATTCGCAACCGTCTCCATGAAGCTGGGCTACGGTCCCGCACACCGTTAGGCCGTCTTCCGCTCACGCCCCAACATCGTGCAGCCCGCCTCCAGTGGTGTCGCGACAGGCGTGAATGGAGGGACGAATGGAGACGTGTCGTCTTCAGCGATGAGAGTCGCTTCTGCCTTGGTGCCAATGATGGTCGTATGCGTGTTTGGCGCCGTGCAGGTGAGCGCCACAATCAGGACTGCATACGACCGAGGCACACAGGGCCAACACCCGGCATCATGGTGTGGGGAGCGATCTCCTACACTGGCCGTACACCACTGGTGATCGTCGAGGGGACACTGAATAGTGCACGGTACATCCAAACCGTCATCGAACCCATCGTTCTACCATTCCTAGACCGGCAAGGGAACTTGCTGTTCCAACAGGACAATGCACGTCCGCATGTATCCCGTGCCACCCAACGTGCTCTAGAAGGTGTAAGTCAACTACCCTGGCCAGCAACATCTCCGGATCTGTCCCCCATTGAGCATGTTTGGGACTGGATGAAGCGCCGTCTCACGCGGTCTGCACGTCCAGCACGAACGCTGGTCCAACTGAGGCGCCAGGTGGAAATGGCATGGCAAGCCGTTCCACAGGACTACATCCAGCATCTCTACGATCGTCTCCATGGGAGAATAGCAGCCTGCATTGCTGCGAAAGGTGGATATACACTGTACTAGTGCCGACATTGTGCATGCTCTGTTGCCTGTGTCTATGTGCCTGTGGTTCTGTCAGTGTGATCATGTGATGTATCTGACCCCAGGAATGTGTCAATAAAGTTTCCCCTTCCTGGGACAATGAATTCACGGTGTTCTTATTTCAATTTCCAGGAGTGTAAATTTGACAATTGTAAGAAATGGTCACGCTTAGGAACAATCCAAAAAATAGGCGTGTTTTTGTTTGAAACGAAGTGGTTCTGGGGAGTGGAAAAGGTGGCAAGGGCGAATTGGCGCGCTACCTAGAGCATGCGCGGGAAGTAAGTCACACAGTCTGTAGGCAGCAGTGACTAAGGCAATACCGTTGTGGAGCAGGAGAAGCTTTGCCTGCAAATTTGCACAAAAATGCCTCGGATTAAGACTGTAAACGGCTTACGCCATAGCTGCGAGCTGTTGGGCTACTGTATATAAAATTGAACGACAGCAAGAAGAGAAATTGAGCCCATATAGCAAGAAACTTGCATGACGTACCGTGGGTAGTGTAGCCGCCATAATTGTTCGCCACACCCTAGCCTACAGCCACCAGGTAAGATGTTTTTTGGTATTTTACTTTTGTACAGCGTGAACCATTAATTTAAACTTTGATTTATTAGTGAATAATCGTTCTTGAACTTTAAAGAAACTGGTTCACCCTATTTCATCCTAATCATACACCTATATATAAAGTTCCTTCCTGGTGTTTGATTAATCCAAATATCCTGTTTTACAAACTTATGAAGTTCGAAGTTAATATAAAGAGGCACCGTTTAAATTGTTTTTGTGCAAATAATGAGATATATGTGTGAGGGACTAAAACCTGTAGTAATGAATTTATGTCTCGGTAGTGGAAGAGTGTAAACTGAATAGAATGAATTTAAATGTAATTTTATATAATAAAGAGTTCATAAATATTTTCATCTTAAGCAATAGTTAAAGAAAAGTTGTCTTAGTTGTTCCACTGAAAGGCATAGGCCGGCCGGTGTGGCCGAGCGGTTCTAGGCGCTTCAGTCTGGAACCGCGCGACCGCTACGGTCGCAGTTTCGAATCCTGCCTCGGGCATGGATGTGTGTGATGTCCTTAGGTTAGTTTGGTTTAAGTAGTTCTAAGTTCTAGGGGACTGATGACCTCAGATGTTAAGTCCCATAGTGCTCAGAGCCACTTGAGCCATTTGAAAGTCATAATGAAAGTTTTAGTTAGAGTAACAACACGTCCATGATTTAGTACATTACAGAGAAAAAGTCAAACTATTCTTCCATTAAAAGTTTTTTTAACTATTTCAAAGTGTTATAGTAAAAGTTGCTTACATAAAATTCAGTCAGAGTCAAGCCAAGTTACCAGAATCTGTTAAATGATTATGCATAGTTAGTTCAAAAAGTAATCGCTTTTGAAGGAAAAAGTAAGAAAGAGGTGAAATGTTCATTATAAAAAGTGTGTCCTTCAGTATCTAAGTATTTTAGTATTCAAGTTTGTTGGTTACGGGAAGTGCTTTTCGAAAGTTGCCCCCTGGCCAAATTTTTTTAGCTTCCTATACTGGGTTTTTTCTCTTTTATAAACGTAATGTATAAGAGTGTAGTAGTCAAATAATTCCAGTGTCTGTACCAGGATTGTTTACGTGGACTAATATTCATTTAAAGAAGCAACTTCAACAGTAGCAAGAAAGTAGGCAAAATTCATACTTCTACTTTTCCAATACTTCACTGTTGCATTGCCTGGAAAGGCATACTTTAAACCACTAAAACTTGGAACGGAGTTGACCTAGCTTCAATATAATACTATACATCCTGCGTTTCTGTCAAACCGCTGGGTAAGATCTTAGGAAAAGAACTAAATAGCCTGATTTACTTATCCATTAGACGCAACACATAGTCAAATCCTGTAAAAAATGTAACTATCGATTAGCTTTTCCTATTAGAAACTAAACTAAATTTTATTACGAGTTATATGTGGCAACATAGAGACAGGGTTTTCTGTTATTTAGGTATAAGCATACTAAATTACAATAGTAGTCCTAGGGCTATAATGGAACCACAAGGGACTGTTCAAAACCATTAGACGAAATCTGAACGTGGTCTAAAGCAGTAAATGGTGTTTATATCTTTACAGTCCTCCTCGGGCGTGATTGCGGGGGATGGAGGCTGGGGGTGGTGGGTGAGACATTGACACATGCATGAATAAAACAGCAACATCCTCGGTGTTACCCAAGCACCTTTGCTGGGTACTTTAAAAATGTACCTGTGTACAGAGAACCCGTGACGCAGTCCTAAGCCCTTGCAGGCAGGCAACCTCTTTGACATCCCTCCAATTCCGGATGCCTGTTAGCGGGGGCTACGGCGGCAGCAAAGCCTGCTTCAAGGCGCCTTTGACTCCATCCCGGATTGTCTCTGTGCAGGTACGTTTTCAACGTGCTTAACAGAGGTAGCAGCGACGGTGTTGACGAACTGGGTCGTCTTAAGGGAGTCTTTGCCGTTTTATTAACGTACGTGTCAATGTCCCCCTCCCCCTCACCTGCCCGTGCTGTGATACGCCAGACGCGAATTAGGGGGAGGGGGGGGGGTAGGGGGGCGAAGCGTAAGCACCCCATGCTGCTTCGGATCGTGTCCAATAATGGTTTAGAAAGGTCCCTCATGGTTGCATCCTGTACACCAGAGGAAAATCTGCACTTGCACTGCACACACAATGGGGTTGCTGGTTCACTATGTCCTCAGACAAGGACTGACTCGTCCGAAGGATGTCAGCAGCGTCAACGATTCTCACGGATGTCGTCCTGTTGGTCGTCGCACTGCGAAATGTGTGGGAATCAACGGCCCACGGAAAGGGGTGGTTTCACTGATGCCTTTTATCCGATGTACTCAGGCCGCTCAGACGCGGTGTGTGTGAAAAGGTTTTCCTCGGCCACCCGTAAGAAACCCGCGTGATTCTAGGTTGGGTGTCGCGGTTCTGACCTCCATCGGAGAGCCGTCAAAAGCGGTGGTGAAATGTGGGTAAAAGGCAGTGTGACAAACTTCCCATCGTGTGACACGTCCGTGCTCGCGTTATACAGAATTCCAGTGAAATTTTGTGCCAATACGACAGCATTAAGGCGCCTTACGACTCTCACGAACTTTTGAGCTCTAGCAGGTTTTTCGCATGTGTCGACAACTTGCTGTTGGAAGCGTCGCTGAGCCGGAGTGTGGAGTCGCATAGCGCCAAGGTTTTTGGACCATTACAGAGGAAACATGTAGCCACCTTTGAGCCATATTTCAAAGTTCCACGTCGCAATGGGTGAGAATTGAGAGGTTTAGAGAAAGTTATGATTGTTTAATTGTGTTGGGCAGTGAGTTTTAGGAAATACTGCATGTTACTTGACAGTTTTTATGAAGAGCACGGGGGACTGTCAACAGACTTAATTTTTCAAATAATCTGCTTTTATCACGTTATCTTTAAGTGAGTAATTTTGGTAAAAACAAATGGCAGACAAAATTTAGCAGAATCTGTGCAGAGTATTACCTCCTGGTTTTTATTTACAGTTTTGAAAGTTTGTTATGATGAAGAGAGTATAATTGAACATACTTCCGCCACAATCCACGATCAAATGATTCTTTGAGAGCACGCAGGCATTTCTGTCACAACTAAAAACAATTTTATTCGGCGAGATGTGTGATGCTTTTTGGGGGCTTCACTCAAGGAAACAATTCGCTACCCGTGTAAAGTTATTAGAAGCCTTAGATGGCAAGGCAACGGTAAGTTTTAGTGATCAGAATGGATATGGTTGCTTGCGGATAGAAAAATCTGCTCCTCTGGGGCGGTAGGGAAGGAACCTTGTCGCGAGTTGACACCGCCTCTGTCTATGCGTGCTGCCTCTGACGCAAGCAAGGTTGTTATATTGTATTGTGAGGAGTGCGAGGGTTAAATCATGTAGTACCACTGACTGAAGGAGTGTGAATGACCGATAATTGTTTTCGGTACTACCGACCGTGAGGAAGTCCGGGCGGCGAGTCACTGCATTTCACTTGTGGAGAACCGCCTTGGGTTGGTTATGCAGTTTGCTGAGCTGTAGTGTACTGTATGGGGAGCAATAATGACTGGCCTTTGCGGACGCAATTTACCACGAAACTTTTTCGATAAACTTAACCCTTAGGTGTACTTGTCCTCAGCAGTGGACAGCTGTTAACGTCGCTTCTTTGGCGTTTTCAGTCAGCCATGAGGCTGCAAACGCACGCAGCTCACTCCAGTAGACACTCGCTACTCGGTACTGTGCCCTGCGAGCATTTGTAGCCTCAGGAATGATCGAAAACGCTAAAAAAGCGACATTAGCAGCAGAAGAAATGTGCAGCATGGGGTCAAAATATGGCACTGTGATTTCTGAAAAGGTATTCCTCGGTGGTAACTTTAATATTATTTCGAAGCGAAAGCAGTTGTAAAATTGGACACCGCGAATGCGAATGAATCGGGCGGAGAATTCAATGACTTTGTAAGCAAGTCACGGCTGCAAAATACGAACACGAATTCCTTACAGATGAATGGAAAGACTGGTAGAAGCCGGCCTCGGGGAAGATCACTCTGGATTCCGTAGAAATGTTGGAACACGTGAGGCAATACTGACCCTACGACTTATCTTAGAAAATAGATTAAGGAAAGGCAAACCTACGTTTCTAGCATTTGTAGACTTAGAGAAAGCTTTTGACAATGTTGACTGGAATACTCTCTTTCAAATTCTGAAGGTGGCAGGGGTAAAATACAGGGAGCGAAAGGCTACTTACAATTTGTACAGAAACCAGATGGCAGTTATAAGAGTCGAGGGGTACGAAAGGGAAGCAGTGGTTGGGAAGGGAGTAAGACAGGGTTGTAGCCTATCCCCGATGTTATTCAATCTGTATATTGAGCAAGCAGTAAAGGAAACAAAAGAAAAATTCGGAGTAGGTATTAAAATCCATGGAGAAGAAGTAAAAACCTTGAGGTTCGCCGATGACATTGTAATTCTGCCAGAGACAGCACAGGACCTGGAAGAGCAGAGTATAGATTTAAGTGTCAGGAAGTCGTTTCTGAAAGTATTTGTATGGAGTGTAGCCATGTATGGAAGAGAAACATGGACAGTGTTTTGACAGGAGGATATAAGATGAACATCAACAAAAGCAAAACGAGGATAACGGAATGTAGTCGAATTAAATCAGGTGATGCTGAGGGTATTAGATCAGGAAATGAGACGCTTAAAGTAGTAAAGGAGTTTTGCTATTTGAGGAGCCCAAGGAACTGAGGATGGTCGGAGTAGAGCAGATATAAAATGAAGACTGACAATGGCAAGGAAAGCGTTTCTGAAGAAGAGAAATTTGTTAACATCGAGTATAGATTTAAGTGTCAGGAAGTCGTTTCTGAAAGTATTTGTATGGAGTGTAGCCATGTATGGAAGAGAAACATGGACGATAAATAGTTTAGACAAGAAGAGAATAGAAGCTTTCGAAATGTGGAGCTACAGAAGAATGCTGAAGATTAGATGGATAGATCACATAACTGATGAGGAGGTATTGAATAGAATTGGGGAGAAGAGGTATTTGTGGCACAACTTGACAAGAAGACTAGACCAGTTGGTAGGACATGTTCTGAGGCATCAAGGGATCACAAATTTAGCTTTGGAGGGCAGCGTGGAGGGCAAAAATCGTAGAGAGTGACCAAGAGATGAATACACTAAACAGATTCAGAAGGATGTAGGTTGCAGTAGGTACTGGGAGATGAAGGAGCTTGCACAGGATGGAGTAGCATGGAGAGCTGCATCAAACCAGTCTCTGCACTGAAGACCACAACAGTAAGCAAGTTTGTTGGAACACACTGTAGGAAGGCCTTTTTCCGTACTTAAAAGAACTTACATTACAGAGCTGTTGCGAGGGATAATTTTCAGTTTTGAGGAAAGGCGCCGGAAGGAAGAGTACAGTATGGGGTAGGACGGGGAGCTGTTTTGAGCAGTGCCGCCACTGTACAGTCGTGGCCTGACTGCAGCGACCTGTCAAGTTACAGAGACAAGAGAGCTGCGAACTTTGCTAGGCCGGCGGTCTGAACAAAAAGCTGTTCCGCCATATCGTGTGCACCCCTCCGCCTGCTGTGTGTATTAGCGTGCCCGTTGTGGAGGAGGGCGCGGTGGCGGTGGCGGTGCAGTTTTGGCCGCGGCTGTACCGCGCGCAGCGGCGGGGCGGGGGTCCGGGTCTGTGAGCGCGCAGCCGGCAGCGAACGGCAGGGTCCCGGCCGCGGCCAGAATCGATAGCGGCACGTTACGCCCCGCGCCCACTTGGGCCACGGCGCAGCACGCGGCGCTGCCAGCAGGCGTGCGTTACGCAGGTCAGGGGCGGACGCTACTGCCTTCTGGTAGGCGAGCTCCGTTATGTCGAGCCGGCGCGGCGGCCACCACTGTGCGCTACATAGCTGTCACAAGTGCGGACCCACTCCACTGTCAGCTGTTCCTAGCCACCGCCGGACCTGACCGATACAGCTCGCTAACGACGACGTAGTTTCTGAAGCGCTCCTAAATGCTGCAGTCAAAGGAAAAGTACACTACTGGCCATTAAAATTTCTACACCAAGAAGAAATGCAGATGATAAACGGGTATTCATTGGACAAATATATTATACTAGAACTGACATGTGATTACATTTTCACGCAATTTGGGTGCATAGATCCTGAGAAATCAATACCCAGAACAACCAATTCTGGCCTTAATAAGCCTGGGCACTGAGTCAAACACGGCTTGGATGGCGTGTACAGGTACAGCTGCCCACGCAGTTTCAACACGATACCACAGTTCATCAAGAGTAGTGACTGGCGTATTGTGACGAGCCAGTTGCTCGGCAACCATTGACCAGACGCTTTCAATTGGTGGGAGATCTGGAGAATGTGCTGGCCAGGGCTGCAGTCGAACATTTCCTGTATCCGTACAGGACCTGTAACGTGCGGACGTACTTTATCCTGCTGAAATGTAGGGTTTCGCAGGGATCGAATGAAGGGTAGAGCCACGGGTCGTAACACATCTGAAATGTAACGTGCACTGTTCAAAGTGGCGTCAATGCGAACAAGAGGTGACCGAGACGTGTAACCAATGGCACCCCATACCATCACGCCGGGTGATACGCCAGTATGGTGGCGACGAATACACGCTTCCAATGTGCGTTTACCGTGATGTCGCCAAACACGGATGTTACCATCATGATGCTGTAAACACAACCTGGATTCATCCGAAAAAATGACGTTTTGCCATTCGTGCATCCAGGTTCGTCGTAGAGTACACCATCGCAGGCGCTCCTGTCTGTGACGCAGCATCAAGGGTAACCGCAGCCATGGTCTCCGAGCTGATAGTCCATGCTGCTGCAAAAGTCGTGGAACTGTGCGTGCAGATGGTGGTTGTCTTGCAAACGTCCCCATCTGTTGACTTAGGGATCGGGACGTGGCTGCACGATCCGTTACAGCCATCTCGACTGCTAGTGATACGAGGCCTTTGGGATCCAGCACGGCGTTCCGTATTATCCTCCTGAACCCACCGATGCCATATTCTGCTAACAGTCATTGGATCTCAACCAACGCGAGCAGCAATGTCGCGATACGATAAACCGCAATCGCGATAGGCTACAATCCGACCTTTATCAAAGTTGGAAACGTGATGCTCCTCCTTACACGAGGTTTCACAACAACGTTTCACCAGGCAACGCCGGTCAACTGGTGTTTGTGTAAGAGAAATCGGTTGGAAACTTTCCTCATGTCAGCACGTTGTAGGTGTTGCATCCGGCGCCAACCTTGTGTGAATGCTCTGAAAAGCTAATCATTTGCGTATCACAGCATCTTCTTCTTCCTGTCGGTAAAATTTCGCGTCTGTAGCACGTCATCTTCGTGGTGCAGCAATTTTAATGTCGAGTAGTGTATGATTAATGTTTACAAGAGTACAAGAAAGGGTACGTGGTTTGTTATAGAGCACATGTTATACCAGAAACTGAACGTTCAACAATGGTTAGTTACTGCAGTTGCCGAATGCTATTCTCTTTATCGAGCCTGGTAAGGTTCGCAGACTCATAAGCAATACTGTAGAATCGAGGGAACACACATCTTGCGAGGCACTTCTTTCGTGGATGATTTACATTTTGTTAAGATTCTTCCTATGAACCTCGGTCCAGCTTTTCGTAACATCTCTCGTTTCATCACTTTAGGTCGATGGCAACAGTTACTCCGATATATTCATTGTCTCAAAAGTGGTCACAAATTAAAAAATTCTGAAATATGCTAATGGAAATTAGTTCATATGTACACATTATTTGTAGGGAGATCGAAGGTTATGGTTTACAATTCGACTTTCAAAAATTTTGTTAATCTCATAGTTGTTTATTATCTTATCTGCCTATCTTAAGTGCAAGAATCTCGTTTGCTTTGGATTTTTTTTCGAATTTATAATATGTTCTTAATTCCTGTCTTGTGTTCGTAAGTCGTTAAGATTTTCGTTCCTTAATTACTCTGAAGATTAAGTATTTGAAGCTGCAATATTATTCTTACTAAAAATGAGAATCAACAAACAAGTTTCACATTCTGTATATGTACAATTTCGTATTGTGACAGTACGACGTGTCTTAGTAAGAAGATGGTAAGTTATTAGTAAATGGTAGCAAATAAATAAATAAATGTAGAGAGATCGATGAAACACACACACACACACACACACACACACACACACACACACACACACACACACACACAGCCACAGAGATCTAGCACGAGAAAAAAAAGTTTGTCGTTGCAAACGTGGTTTACCGTCAACTGGAACAGTACACAATAGTACACTACGAACTAGGAGCATTCCATGGCATCAGGAGTCTCCCCAAGAATCCATAGTAGGGTGACGCGACGCCACATTGCAGTCCTTTCCAGTAGAAAGGAAGCGTGATGAGAGACCACGGTGTGGGTTGAGCAGTGGTTCAGGACGGATGTTACCCGACTTGAACAGTGCTCTTACGTAAAGGCTGCAGTTCACCGCGGTCGGAACGCACGACAATGCCACGAGGAGGCTGTGGAAGAGGTAAAAATGCTGCTCCTCCGTACCAAACGGTTGCTCGGTGGGTGGCAGATGCGTTCCCAGGCATGGCAGAGCTGCAGCGTCCGACATGCACCCACACGAGCGGCCGGTCAGTATGCGTACGGATTCCACTCCTATCTAGATTGCCCAGTGCTTAGAGAACCACAGAAGACGGACACTGCCGGAATTACAGCGCCATACTGGTATTGTGAAGACTACAATCTACAGGATTTTAAGTGACGAGCTAGACACGCGTAAGGCTCCTGCAAACTGGGTGCCTCGTGCAGTAAGTGAAGTGCATAACGCGACACGATACCAAACTTGTCGTGCGCATCTAGCGCGTTACGAGGAGGAGAGGGACAATATGCTTTGCGAGAATCATCGCCATAGATGAATTTTGCGCCAGTGCCTATGAGCCAGAACTGAAGCGCCAGTCAGCAGAATGGCGTGATTCAGGTTCACCGCGCAGGGAGAAATTTCGTCGGTGTCCCTCTCCCGCCATGGTGACGGTCATCACAGCCTGTGACAATAGAGGAGCGATTCTGTGTAATTTCCTCCCACAAGGACGAACAGTTAGTGCACCGTACTACTGTCGCACTTTCCTGCAAGGATACCGACGACAGGCTATTCGGGAGAAACTTATATACTACGGAGGAGTGCTGTCATTGGATATGGGGGTGAGGAGGAAGGGTGTTAAGCGTTCTTTTATTGGTCTTTGCATTGCGTGTTGTCATTGGCGCAAAGAGGCGTTTTCCACTGGAGTTTCCTTTATTGCTTGCCGCTGGTGGAAATTGGCGAGTAGGAAACTGAGCGGCGACTGCAGCGTAGCGCTGTTTACTGACTGCCTAGTGTCGACTAGGGCGCGCCAGCGCTCTGTGTACCCACCGCCGCTGTGGGCTACCGCGAGCCTGTTGCTCTGCGAGAGCTGTCACTGCTGGCAGCCAAGACACTGGAAGTCGGTACCCGTCTTCTCTATTAATGTTGTCGGGTCGCTTGGCCGTTGCAATCACCTCTCTGATCTTCCTCCTCGAGCTAAACGGCTGTTTCGCCAGTGCGCGGGCCTCTCGAAATCCGATGTCCATCCTGCACTGTTCCTGGTGTTCTGCCACCGCTGATTTGTTCTACTGTTTGAGGCGGATATATCTCTCGTGTTCAGATAACCTTGTGCTTATTGGACGCCCAGTCTCACCTACATACACTAGTACACCAACATCTCAATCAGCAGTACAGCAAAATTCACTTTACCACGGATATAGAAAAGAACGGATTATTACCTTTTCTCGACTTTGAGGTTTACCTTAAGCTTGAGGGGAAGTTTGGACATTGAGTTTATAAGAAGCCCACCAACACGGGCAGGTACCTGCATGCATCCTCCGACCACCCATTCAGCGGTTAGCAGTACACCCTGTGGAAGGCGCCTTGCAATAGTCGCCGAAGGTCGGAATTTTATAGTTGATAATGCGGTCCCAAACCCAGAAGAAATTTATTGAAAATGTAAGCTAATATAGCTGAAAACCAATCTGACTTCCCAGGAGGCATAGTTACAACAGAAGCTACCCCATACTTTTGCAATGTAACTGAAGAAATCTTTAGGGTCAACGGAAAAATTTACATAGCTGGGATCTCAGGAAAGCACTGCACACCGTCGACTGGAACAAACTACTGGTAACGCTAAAAAGTGTTAAACTAGGAGTCCAGAGACAGAAGAAAAAAAGAACTATACAAACAAGAAACAGCCATAGTAAACGTAAGCTAGAATTCTTAAACGCGTTAGACAAGGTAACATCTGTCCCCATTCTTATTCGACGTGTTCACAGAAGGTACATAAAGGAGTGCAAAGAAAACTGAACAGGTATCAGAATAAATTGAGAAAAAAATACAGATGCTTACTTTTGGCGAGGTAAGTGTACAGTACTAAGTGATGAATGCAAAATGGAAATCATCACAAACAACACAGAAATAACTGTGTGCTTAGAAGAAGTTAACATTAACATTAGATGAAATAAAATAAACGAGCTATCAATTATTTAGGCAATAAGAGAATTTCAGGCATAAAAAAGCAAAAAAGGTATATAAAAAGTAAAATAGTGAAATCAATGTTCATGAATTAAAGAAATATATTTGTTTCAAAGAACACACGCTGAGATCAAGAAGAAGGTGGCTAGAGCTGCATTTAGAACACGGCACTGTATGGCTCTGAAACGTGGTCGATAGGCAAAAGTCAAATAAAATCCATCAGGTAAGCTTTTGTCGATTTGTCATAAATACAAAACCACTGACGGGAATGTGCTGCCAAGAACTGGTGTAAAAAGATCATTCACGAAGACAACAGAGCGAAGAAGGCACGAGTGGAATGGTCACGTAATGCGACACCACCATTTCCTCGTAAATTTCCAACAAGAAATATCGCAAGGAAAGGTATCCCGAAGAAGAACAGACTGACATTTTTGAAAACCAGCTACACATAGTGCAGGCGTCTCTAATTACACAAAAGGAAGACGTTAGCTTCTAATAGATCCAGATGGATAGCTAGCAACCAATCTAGGGACTGCTGATGAAGACGATGTTATTTTATTTCTGTTATCTCTACGTATCTGAAGGTGGTTCAGAGGAACCGAAACCTAACGTAGCATTAGAAATACGTACACACTTCGGAAAGTAAGTTACAAATGTCGTCCCACAGCGGTACAGTTAACAGATGCATCATAGTATGGGATTGAAATGGCGCGGCTGCAGGAAACATTCTCCAGTGTCGAATTACGCCGGACAGAAAGATGCTTGTCTAAAGTGCACACACGTTCACCGTGAAATTCAGGCGATGTATGATGCGTCCAGCTGTAGTGAAACCGTGCTAACTACCAGGTGTAGAAGTTTGAAACCGGAATTTGGTTGCAATAATCACACATCTGTTGTCTGAAACTGATAAACAATATTTCATTCAAAATAATCTCCCTTGTTATTTATACATTTCTCCCACCTCTCCGGCGCGCTTCGAATGGCACGCAAAAAAAGTTCTTCTTTTGAAGCGAACCAGTCAGCTAGCAAATTTATTTCTTTTTCATACGAATTGAAGCGTTGTTCAGCGAGAGCGTGTCCCAGTGATGCAAATACATGATAATCGGACGGAGCCAAGTCTGGAGAATAAGCAGCACGCCCTGATATTTCCCATTGAACGCCTCGATCGTTTCCCTGGCCCGTTTTGCTGTGTGTGATGGGGCGTTATCATGGAGCAATGTGACTTCGCGTTTGCCTTTTTCACGTATTGCTCGATTTACATCGATCATTTGCTCTTGGTAGCGATCGGTGTTAACTGTTTCACCAGGTTTTAGCAGCTCATAATAGATGACACGCTTTTGATCCCTCGGGCATGCGCGCGCGTGTCTGCGCGCGCGTGTCTGCGCGCGCGTGTCTGCGCGCGCGTGTCTGCGCGCGCGTGTCTGCGCGCGCGTGTCTGCGCGCGCGTGTCTGCGTGTGTGTGCGCGCTCGCGCGCGCTCGCGCGTTACTGCGTGCGCGCGCGTGTGTGCGTGTGCGCGCGTGCGTGCTTGCGCGTGCGCGTGCACACGCACGCACGCACGCACACTCACGCACACACACACACACACACACACACACACACGCACGCACGCGTTTCTCCTTAGGATAATTTAGGTTAAGTAGTGTGTAAGCTTCGGGACTGATGATCTTTGCAGTTAAGTCTCATAATATTTCACACACCACACTTTTGATCCCACCAAACGTAGAGCATTGTCTTCTTTCCATAGCGATTTGGTCTTTCAGTGGTTGTCGCTGTTTTGTGTGATTTCACCCGTAATTTACGACGCTTAGGGTTCTCAGAATATATCCATTTTTCATCACGTGTCACTATTCGACGAAGAAACGACTTTCTTTTGTATCTGGCGAGCAGTATTTCTCAAGTGGTCTTTCGATTTGCTTGCTGTCTTTCACTCAGTTCATGCGGAACTTATTTTCCCCACTTTCTGCATCTTTCCCATAGCTTTCAATCGAAGAGAAACGCTTTATGCGTCGCATTCAGTTGTTCCGCGAGTTCCTGTTCAGTTTGAGTATCACCTTCATCCAATAAGACCTGCAATTCGCCGTCTTCGAACTTTTTCGGTGGTTTCCCGCGCTCATCGTTTCTCACGCCAGAATCACCACTTTTGAATTCTTTGAACCACTCTAAACACTATTATCCAAACAGCAAGTTCGCCAAAAACTTCGACAAGCATTCCATGCAGTTTTCTTCAAATGATAATACGAAACCAATGTTGTCCGCAAATCGTAGTTCGTAGGCACACGACTCGACATGTTTACGGGTTTGAAACAGATATCTATGTATGGAAGTTTGCTTACTGTGTGTTGACATTCGTCTTCAGCAGTTACAGGAAGCAGATGGCACTGCAGATGCGGTCGCACGGGCCCTACACGGACCGCTCGCATCATCTATGGGGAAATTCCTGTTTCGTTCTTCTATACCTGGTACTTGATGAAAACCGCAGAGAAAAGTAACGTCATCGACGTCTATCATCACAGACGACAGTGTCCAGGCAGTCGAGCAACTGATTCCCAGCAAAAGTAGACTGATTATCGCGGACACTGCTCAGCTGATGAGCACCTCACTAGCTAGTGTCGATTCTATCGTCTAAAATCGTCTGCAGTATCCGGAATTCTTCTTGCGCTGTCTTCAGCGGTCACTGTCGCCTGCAGGCAAACGCTCATGATTTATGGCGTCCCTGGACTTCCTTGTGCGATACTCCGTGTAAAGCAATGATTTCCTCGTTACTCCGCGAAACGCAATGATTTCCGATGTCGCGTCATTACGCGCGATGGCTTCATCATTTCATACCTGGAACGAAAACAGCGTTCACATGCCGGCGTCGGATTGATTTGACGCAGTCCCACGCTGCCGTTCAGTGAAAAAATAAAATGAAATAAAATAAAACAGAAATAAAAAGTACGAACTTGCCGCTTGCCGGACCAAATTTCCGACTGGATTCAATACTTCCCTGCAGACAGAACTCAACACGGCACCGTTAACGGAACAAAATCGACAGATATAAAGGTAATTTTCGAAGTAGCCCAAGGAAGTGTGATAGGTCCGTTACTTTTTCCAACATAAACACTGAAGGGTAAAAGTAACTGGTACACTTGTCTAATATCGTGTAGGGGCCCAGCGAGCTCGCAGAAGTGCCGCAACACGACGTGGGATGGACTTTACTATTGTCTGAAGTACTGCTGGAGGGAACTGATGCCATGAATCCTGCAGGGCTGTCCATAAATCTGTAAGAGTAAGTACGAGGCGCTGGAGATCTCTTCTGAATAGCACGTAGCATCCCAGATATGCTCATTAATGGAGATTTTGGCGGCCAGCGGAAATGTTTAAACTCAGAAGAGTTTTCCTGGAGCCACTCTGTAGCAATTCTGAACGTATGGGGTGTTGCATTGTCCTGCTGAAATTGCCCGCGACCGCCGGAATGCACAATGGTCATGAATGGATGCAGGTCATCAGACAGAATGCTTACGTACGTGTCACCTGTCAGATGTATCTAGACGTACCAGCGGTCCCATATCAAGCCAACTGCACAAGCACCACACCATTACTGAGTCTCCACCAGCATGAACAGTCTCCTGTTGATATGAAGGGTCTATCGATTCATGAGGTTGTCTCTACGCACGTACACGTCCATCCGCCCGATACAATTTGGAACGCGACTCGTCCGACCAGCCAGCATGTTTCCAGTCATCAACAGTCTGATGTCGGTGTTGACTGCGAGGAGTAAAGCTTTGTGTCGTGCAGTCATCAAGGGTACGCGAGTCGGCCTTCGGATCTGAAAGCCCATATCGATGATGTTTCGTTGAATGGTCAACACGCTGACACTTGTTGATAGCCCAGCACTGAAATTTGCAGCAACTTGCTGAGGGGTTGCACTTCTGTCACGTTGAAGGATTCTCTTCAGTCGTAGTTGGTTCCGTTCTTGCAGGATCTTTTTTCGCCCGCAGCGATGTCAGAAATTTGATTTTTTAATGGATATTCACGATACACTCGTGAAATGGTCGTACGGGAAAATCCCCACTTCATCGCTACCTCGGGTATGCTGTGTCCCATTGCTAGTGCGTCGGCTATAACACCACTTTCAAACTAACTTCGATCTTGATAACTTGCCATTGTAGCAGCAGTAACCGATCTAGCAACTGCGCCAGACACTTGTTGTCTTATATAGGCGTTGGCAACCGTAGCGCCGTATTCTACCTCTTTATGTATCTCTGTATTTGAATACGCATGCCTATACCAGTTTCTCTGGCGCTTCAATGTAAAATGGTTCAAATGTGCTCCTACCTAGCTACCTAGCTACCTACCTACCTACCTACCTACCTACCTACCTACCTACACCTACAAGCCTAGCCGCTCCACGGCTGCACGCTTTACTGGCGCGGCGCCGGAATCTGCAGCGGCCGACACGCTATACGCTCCGCGCTCCCAGCTGTCCTTTGAAGCGGTTCACCGCTCTTCTCTCACACACCGCCGGCCAACAACTGTTCACTCGGCGGGAAAACGCGCGGACCTTTTGACGGTAAAACGCCTGCAGTTTCGGGAAGCGAATGGAACTCCGCAGAAGAGACGGCATTTGGCGGAAAAGGGCTACCGGTTTGCGGCTACAGCTGCAGTGCGCTAGCCACTGCGCGGTTTTTTCCGCGAGGTTGTTGGGATAAATGATGTTCTCAGCTCTCTCAGAATACTGTGTTTTACTAAGCGCGGTCGTATTGGAGCTGCCTTGTCTGTAACCTCTGAAAAGGAAGGAAGCTTGGGATTTAACGTCCCGTCGATAATGAGGTCATAGGCACTTAGCACAACCTGTGACTGGGGAAGAAATGCGACGCGCGCACCGAGAACAATTGGTACAAAACCACACCGATGAGCTAAAACACTGCAACCATCTGGTTAATAGCGCGTTGGTCCACCATTGTAACGCAAGGAAAGTGCCATTGTGCGTGGAAAGGATTGGACAAGTCATTGTCAGCTTTCTGGAGGCACGTAGCACCAGATGTAAACGCACAATTAACGCAGCTGCCATAAATTACGGGTCAGTAGTTTGTTGGCGCAGAAGTGGCGCCAGATAGCGTCCAAGATGGGTCCTGTCTGGATGAGATCAGATGAATTTGCTGGCCAAGACATCAACATCAGTTTAGCATCATCCTCCTTGTAACACGCCCGGGGGTACAAACGGTGGGCGGGTCCCTTGTACTGGTTTCTCGTGTCGACCGTGCGCCCTGTTCACACCAAGTACCCGATACTCCCGCGGCGGTCGTATTGTTCTGCTCCACACTGCTGCTGGCTTGCCTGAAATAATGTATCTAAATATGCAAGCGGGTTTAGGGGAGCCACTCAGCATCAAACACAGCACTGTCCTGTATCTGCTATGAACAACTACATTTTGAGACGATAAGAAAAATAGCAGGTTGCACTGTTTACACTCAAAGTCGTAAGTTTTGATGCAAACTTGTAGATGATCATCTGTTCACAATATCACTTGGAAGAGCGTACGCGTAACCGACACGACTGGGGTGACTGATGATGCGGAAGCCGAATGATCGAACGAAAGTTCTTACGGTCGTCACGCATACACAGATATCTGGTACAATCCTCCTTGACTCTAGTAATAATATAACACTGTTCATAAAGTTAAATTTTCAGTTCTCACTAGTACGAGCGTGCGCGTAGCCGTCGCGGCGCGGTTGATTGTTGTTGTTGTTGATGATGGTGATGATGAAACACGATGACCGAACGCATGTTCTCACGCTCGCTGCAAGACACTGGCACTTGAATGCTCTCTTTTGTGGTAAACTATATCGATGATTGACATTACTCATTCTGGGAGGCCGAACACGGCGCGGATGATTGATGCTGTACGGTACGACACACAACGAGCAGATACATAAAATGCGTTATCGGCAGCACAGCTCATATTTAATTACTTCTTTACGCACTTTTCTCTGAATCCATATTCCATGTCTCATTACTTCACTGTAACAGCACTTGTAGCAACACTCGAACTTCCGTAACAATGCATATCATGTGTAGAGCTACCCACAGCACAACATAACAGCCCCGCGTCCCGTACTCAATTCTGCAACGCGCTGACCGCAAAGATACTCCGCAACCAAGTCAGCGGTATGACAACACGCTTACATCCTCAAACCAATGCAGCACATCCTGGCCTTGTGACACTGACAGTAATTCTGCTGGAAGATGTCATCGGCCTTGGGGAAAGACATCAGCCGTGAAGAGACGCAGGTTATGCACAATAACGTTCACATAGTCCACAGCTGTCAGGCTGTCTTCGGTTACTGCCGCAGGTCCCACGGAAGCCTCAATGTCTACACTGAGGACAGCAAAGAAGCCTGTGCTGGCTGGCGTAAGCTGTCGCCAACCCACCAGTCGGCAAAGATGAAGCGCGAAGATCTATTAGTAGGCACTGGATTGAGGACACATACCACGAGAGAGGCCAGAGACACACCGACAAGCAACAATCTGCCAACGTCCACTCGACAGCACATACACTCCTGGAAATTGAAATAAGAACACCGTGAATTCATTGTCCCAGGAAGGGGAAACTTTATTGACACATTCCTGGGGTCAGATACATCACATGATCACACTGACAGGACCACAGGCACATAGACACAGGCAACAGAGCATGCACAATGTCGGCACTAGTACAGTGTATATCCACCTTTCGCAGCAATGCAGGCTGCTATTCTCCCATGGAGACGATCGTAGAGATGCTGGATGTAGTCCTGTGGAACGGCTTGCCATGCCATTTCCACCTGGCGCTTCAGTTGGACCAGCGTTCGTGCTGGACGTGCAGACCGCGTGAGACGACGCTTCATCCAGTCCCAAACATGCTCAATGGGGGACAGATCCGGAGATCTTGCTGGCCAGGGTAGTTGACTTACACCTTCTAGAGCACGTTGGGTGGCACGGGATACATGCGGACGTGCATTGTCCTGTTGGAACAGCAAGTTCCCTTGCCGGTCTAGGAATGGTAGAACGATGGGTTCGATGACGGTTTGGATGTACCGTGCACTATTCAGTGTCCCCTCGACGATCACCAGTGGTGTACGGCCAGTGTAGGAGATCGCTCCCCACACCATGATGCCGGGTGTTGGCCCTGTGTGCCTCGGTCGTATGCAGTCCTGATTGTGGCGCTCACCTGCACGGCGCCAAACACGCATACGACCATCATTGGCACCAAGGCAGAAGCGACTCTCATCGCTGAAGACGACACGTCTCCATTCGTCCCTCCATTCACGCCTGTCGCGACACCACTGGAGGCGGGCTGCACGATGTTGGGGCGTGAGCGGAAGACGGCCTAACGGTGTGCGGGACCGTAGCCCAGCTTCATGGAGACGGTTGCGAATGGTCCTCGCCGATACCCCAGGAGCAACAGTGTCCCTAATTTGCTGGGAAGTGGCGGTGCGGTCCCCTACGGCACTGCGTAGGATCCTACGGTCTTTGCGTGCATCCGTGCGTCGCTGCGGTCCGGTCCCAGGTCGACGGGCACGTGCACCTTCCGCCGACCACTGGCGACAACATCGATGTACTGTGGAGACCTCACGCCCCACGTGTTGAGCAATTCGGCGGTACGTCCACCCAGCGTTCCGCATGCCCACTATACGCCCTCGCTCAAAGTCCGTCAACTGCACATGCGGTTCACGTCCACGCTGTCGCGGCATGCTACCAGTGTTAAAGACTGCGATGGAGCTCCGTATGCCACGGCAAACTGGCTGACACTGACGGCGGCGGTGCACAAATGCTGCGCAGCTAGCGCCATTCGACGGCCAACACCGCGGTTCCTGGTGTGTCCGCTGTGCCGTGCATGTGATCATTGCTTGTACAGCCCTCTCGCAGTGTCCGGAGCAAGTATGGTGGGTCTGACACACCGGTGTCAATGTGTTCTTTTTTCCATTTCCAGGAGTGTATTTAGGCCGCGGCCGCTGACCGGAGCGCCTTAGTGACTCTGTCTTCCAGTTTGGCGTCCGGCAGTTTCACCACAGAGTGGACTCAGTTCGCATCACAGGCTACGACAGTACACAGTGACGAGTTTAGTGCCTATAGCGGGACTAGCAGGAGACTGATGTTTGTAATAGCAAGACTATCGATATTGTCTGCAAGAGGACTATTACTGATGAGCCTGTACCACAACACATGGACTCTATTCAAGTTAAGTAAACGGTCATGCAAATCAAAAATCGTGTTAATCAGTTTGTGTTGTAGAAAGAGCATACCAGCCACCCATATCAACATCCTCTCCGTTGCTTCCTTGCGGTACAAGGCTCTATAGTGGCGACGAGGATACTACAAAGACAAAATCCTGAGAAGGGAAGTCTAGCTGAATCAAATTAAGAAGATTACGCTTTTCTTACGTTTTTCAGAACTGAGGAGGCACAATAGGTAAATCCTACTAATGTTCCACATTGACAGGGCAAGTCCTGATGAAGTCCCGTCTGTCTGTCCCACGGAAGCCCAGATGACTGTCACGCACAGGATGGCACTGTCCACACCAGGCTGTGTACGTCACAAAGTGCGGTGTGTGTTTCGAGGGGCCATTCGCCTGGATAACGGCGTATCCAGACACAACCACAGATCTGGTGCATTAAGAAACGTGGTTGTTCCGACCACATGACAAATTTCCCATTGATCCACGGCCCAATGTCTATTATCCAGTGCCCACTGCAACCGTAACTGACAATGCTGTTGGCTCGGCATGGACACAAAATGAGGGTTTCTTCCGTGAAGCCTCTAATTCACCTCGTATATCCGTTGGACAATATACTACGAAACATTAGCGCCTTCCCACCACTACATTCTCTCGTCATGTCAGCCACAGATCTCAGCCTTCCGTGCTTTACAGGGTAGGAACGACCAATACATTGTCACTTAATCGTGCTTAAACCTCTTTCAGTCACTTTCCATAGACGCTCACGATAGCGACATGCCAACAGCCGAGCAACTTCTAGGTTTCTGAGATGCTCGTTCCCTCGAATCTGGCGATAACAATCTGCCTTTTGTCAAAGGTAGTAACATCAGTGGATTTTTCATTTGCGTCCATATCACAACTAGAATGATGTGTCTGGTCCTGTTATACTTTCCTTACAGCATCACGTGCCCGCAAATGAACTAGACTGTACTCCATACTGTCGTGGGCAGTTGTCGATGTTTTGGCTCATCAGCTTATCAGCTGTTGTGTCGGTCACCACAACCCCAACGCCGAATGGATACACTTCTCCACCGCAGCCGCTTACCAGCTACACTCTCCATTCAGCCAGACGGCCTGTTAATTCGTAGGGCAGCGTAGCACGTGCACTTTCTTTGGTACCACGATCCACCACGGCAGCTGAGAGCCCTTCCCAAGGCAACCCTTGCGGAAACGGCGAAACGGAACAGCGGTGAAAGCACGGACCCCAGCCTCAGTTGCCGCCGCGGCCGATGGCGTCCCGCAGGAGAAAGTCCTGCGCCGCGTCCATGACGCCACGCTGGGTCCTCACCTGTAGAAGCAGTGGAAGCTAGAGAGGCGGCAAACTCTTTCCTGTGTGGGAAATATTTCACTGGTGACGAGTACTTGTTTGGGACTCTTTCACTGTTACTCGCTCACCGTTCCATTTTCTAATCTAACTGTCGCACCGTATGTCTGTATCAAACAAATGTATTCTCATACAACCAGGATTTAAAGATAAAAACGCTACTTTTATTAAAAACTGCAAGTCAATATTCATTAATTAGGGTTTACATCCGTTAATATTCACTCTAAAACAAAATAAGACGACGCACCACTAAGGAATTATCCAAATGGGAGGGAACTCTGTACGTTTGATGTACATGTACAGACAACAAATGATTACAGTTTCAGAAAAATTGTGTCATTTATTCAGGGGAAAGAGGTTCACAAACTCAGCAAGTCAATAACGCAATGCTCCTCCTCTGGCCCTTATGTAAGCAGTTATTCAGTTTGGCAGTGATTGATATAGTTGTTCGATGTCCTCCTGAGGGATATCGTGCCAAGTTCTGTCCAACTGGCGCGTCGGCGTCAAAATCCCGAGCTAGTGTGAGGGTCCTGCCCATAAAACGTTCTCAGTTGGGAAGATATCCGGCGACCTTGCTGGCCAAGGTGGGATTTGGCAAGCACGAAGA
Organism: Schistocerca piceifrons; assembly: GCF_021461385.2. Classification (NCBI taxonomy): domain Eukaryota; kingdom Metazoa; phylum Arthropoda; class Insecta; order Orthoptera; family Acrididae; genus Schistocerca; species Schistocerca piceifrons. The sequence continues at coordinate 849,133,758 of NC_060140.1, read as the reverse complement.
AAAGCATAGAAACACTCACTGTGCGCAGGCTCGCCATGAAGGGCAACAAAACAGGAAGTACCACATCGGCAACGTATAAGTCTGTTATAAGGCTCTTCAGCGTCTATTAAAATCTCTCTGTCATGTAAATCTGAAGATGGTCTGACCAGGCCACCAGATAGCTGTTTGTGCACGGAGGAAAGGTCTAGCACTGTTGTCATTAAGATATGTAGGACCAAGTGCGGTGGATCGACGTGGGAATTGGGGGTAGGTGTTGCCAAAGACCACTACTGTGATGTTTATGTTGCACTAGTGACGAGAAACATAAGTGTCTTGGGAGTTCACCACTGTCTCCTGTTTCTAAAGCGCTGGACGATCATTTTCTGTTGCTCGATAAGGGCAGTAAGAGGAAGCGACAGAGACAAAATGGAAGACGCTGTTTCGGCGTTGTTCTGTGTAGGTTTTCATCAGTGGTGACTACAGGACAGGGTCGAAAATCCTGTCGCGGCAAGAAAACGGCACACAGCCAGACAGGCTAACACATCTAAGTTAGTATTGGTCAGTTGTTTCATACATCAAACTATTCTTTTGTAGAAATGATATGGAACGAGGCAGTTTATAGGAAATGTATACATAATTTATATTTACATTAATAAACACTTTTTTAATCGTACTCATGCAGTTACACTTAAAACAATTTTTTTGTGACAACCAGTTTTTAAACAGGAATTCAACGACATTGCTTTGCTACCTGGTAGGAACTTTATGGTATTGGGCAAATGAGGAAACATTTTTGTTGCTCCATATTGAACTATTTTCTAAGCCCCTGACAGTTTCAATAAGGCTATTTTTCCCGCTAGTGTTGTAGGTATGGGCATCGCTTTTCTTCTAATATTTTAATGTACTGTTTATGTCGAATTTCAATTGTTTCTAAGTTTAGCAATTATAGAAAGAGCTCAGTAATATGCTTCTTTCAGTTCAAGTTTTCATCAATACGTACATCTAAAAATTTCGAATGTTTTACCCTATTTACTGACTCCTGGTCATGCATTGCATCAATTTTTGGAATGACTATTTCTTGTACAGAACTGAATACAGCGTGTGCCATTCTTTTTTTTTAATTTAGGATGAGTCCTTTCCCTGAGAACCACTTCATAATTCTTTGAATGAAATAGTACTCCGGACGATCACCACTCCTGGTCGTTGAGCCATATGGGGGGGGGGGGGGGGGGGCGACAGTCAGGTTGGTATGCCACCCCTGTCCGGAACATCTCGAGAGACACATCTTCGCTGGTCACCAGGGCTCACTTCGAAGGGGAACTCATCAGTAAAGACAATTCTACTCCAGTTAGATTCCATTCCGAATGTGCCAGACAGGACCAGAAGCGGGCTTGTTGGTGTACAGAGATCAAAGGTAGTCAGCGTAAGAGGCGCCGTGAGCTCAGACCCCTATCTGTTAGCAGTGTGTTAATGGTCATTGTCGTCACTGGAGCACCAGTTCCACGTCGGGTCGGTGATAGCCGTTAATTCGGGCCTCTGAGTGAATCTCTGGCGACTGCTCGGTCCCCACGTTCTGCCATCTCTCTAGCTCGATCGCTTTCTTCTTGAAATTGTGTTCGGCCATGACTGACCCACTCCTGCCAACATCGTCGAATAGTGGCATCGCTCCTATTCAAAAGTCCAGCGGTTCGCCGATTACTTCAACCGGTTTCTTTGAGCCCAACTACACGTACACTCTCAAACGCTGACATGTGCGTACATAGTTCACGCGCCTGTCTCTGAGGCATAGTTACTGTCCAACTGAGTACACTGAATAAAATTGGCAAAGAATTTATGCCCTGGTACCGACATATACCCTGTTTACTATCCTTGCAAACTGCACGGTGAAACTACGCTGCAGCGTCCATCAATCGTCCGCCAGAGATTACTATTCTCCATTTTCCACCGATACCAGTATGAATATTAGCTTGTGGCCAATTTGCGTAACTATTCCGCTGTGCAACCTTTTTTATCTTATGAGTGTATATGGAGTTTAAACGAAAGTAAAAAAATCCTAGTGACATTCGAACCAGTGACTTGGCGGTTACAAAATTTCTACCGTACACGTTAAGCTACTAGCGAATAGGCTATCACATAGGAATTGTTTCGTACTTAATGGAGTTTGAAAAGCTTCCAACCATTAAAACTAAGTTATCGAGTTTTTTGAGAATTGCATCGCACTGCTTTTAGGAAACCGACGTCCGGGCAAAGACCTCCAGATTCTCTAGTTGGCACTTGTGTCCAACATGACGGGGAAGCATGGGCGTCTAGCGTTTGACAGCAATCATTTACACACGACAACCTGTGCACCACAGAAATCCACATCACTCCATAAAAATTTCGTACTTGACACACGTCATATGATGACAGAGACGGACACAATACTCGTATATGCCACTAACGATGGGCTATATAACTTAATACCGATGTGGAAACTATACAGTTTTACATGCAGTTTATGGCGTACAACATGTCTTAAGAAGTCATGAACTATTGTTGGATTCATGGTGAGATTATCAATCTCTACTTGCACCCAGTTCACGATGCTTGCCATGTGTCTGATGGCGGGTGTTCTCCCTAAATACTGCAGTGTAATACAAACAGTTCACTGAAACAATTGTACCGTACAACGAAGATGGCATACAGCACTGCCTGAAACACAGGCACAAGCAAGAGGACTGTCAGAAGCTGAACGACGGAGGAGAGCGTACTGCCTGATTCGGTCTACACCACGCTTGTCCTGCGTGTTGTCGGGACTAGCGAGGGTCCATTTCGCCGCGTTGGCTTCTCAACTGGTCACTCCTGTCCTCAGTCTGCCCAAAGACTTCCACGTGGTACAGTTTTGGTAGGAGCCAGCTCGTCAGCGTTCCTTAAGTGTCTTATGTTTTGACAATATGAAAAAGTGGATAGAAATCTGTCTACTGCACTTTAGCACTCCCCTCCTCCTGTCTCTCACGCTATTACAGTACTAATAAAACGAAGCGCAAGCCCGCTAATACGCTCGTTTGCTCTTATCATCTGAGATAAGCAAAACCATGGATAGCTGCAAGTAATGTGCTAAGCTATCGAACTATAGATCTGTGACACTGAAATATTTAGGAATAGCACTAGACTGGGCTCCCGCTTTTTAAAAGCACTGCATTTGTTAAAAGAAGGAAAAAACTCATTCCATGTCAGATGCATGATAACTAATTACGGTAATTATTTAAGTTTGTTTATAGGAAGTATCTTTGTGTCTGCACACCAAACCACCCCGACTGGTCTCACCCAAAGATTAATAAAGATTAATAAACACTTTGTGGTCTTCAGTCCAGAGACTGGTTTGATGCAGCTCTCCATGCTACTCTATCCTATGCAAGCTCCTTCATCTCTGAGTAACTATTACCACCTACATCCCTCCGAATCTGCTTTGTGTATTCATCTCCCTTCTACGATTTTTACCCTCCACGCTTCCCTCCAATACTAAATTGGCGATCCCTTGGTCCCTCAGAACATGTCCTACCAACCGGTCCCTTCTTCTAGTCAAGTTGTGACACAAACGCCTTTTCTCCCCAATTCTATTCAATACCTCATTAGTTATGTGATCTACCCATCTAATCTTCAGCATTCTTCTGTAGCACCACATTTCAAAAGCTTCTATTCTCTTCTTGCCAAACTATTTATCGTCCATGTTTCACTTCCATACATGGCTACACTCCATACAAACACTTTCAGAAAAGACTTCCTGACAAATCTATACTCAATGTTAACAAATTGCTCTTCTTCAGAACCGCTTTCCTTGCCTTTGCCAGTCTACATTTTATATCCTCTCTACTTCCACCATCATCAGTTATTTTGCTTCCCAAATAGCAAACTCATTCACTACTTTAAATTTCTCGTTTCCTAACCTAATTCCCTCTGCATCACCTCATTTAATTCGACTACATTCCTTTATCCTCGTTGTGCTTTGGTTGATGTTCATCTTATATCCTACTTACAAGACACTGTCCATTCCATTCAACTGCTCTTCCAAGTCCTTTGCTGTCTCTGACAGAATTACAATGTCATCGGCGAACCTCAAAGTTTTTATTTCTTCTCCATGAATTTTAATACCTACTCCTAATTTTTCTTTTGTTTCCTTTACTGCTTGCTCAATATACAGACTGAACAACATCGGGGAGAGGCTACAACCCTGTCTTACTCCCTTCCCAACCACTGCTTCCCTTTCATGTCCCTCGACTCTTATAACTGCCATCTGGTTTCTGTACGAATTGTAAATAGCCTTTCGTTCCCTGTATTTGACCCCTGACATCTTCAGAATCTGAAGGACAGTATTCCAGTCAATATTTTCAAAAGCTTTCTCTAAGTCTACAAATGCTAGAAACGTAGGTTTGCCTTTCCTTAACCTCTCTTCCAAAGTAAGTCATAGGGTCAATATTGCCTTACCTGTTCCAACTTACTACGGAATCCAAACTGATCCTCCACAAGGTCGGCTTCTACCAGTTTTTCCATTCATCTGTAAGGAATTCGTATTAGTATTTCGCAGTCGTGACTTATTAAACTGATAGTTAGGTAACTTTCACGCCTGTCAAGACCTACTGCCTTCGTGATTGGAATATATATATAATTTTTTTTTTAAGTCTGAGGGTTCTTCGCCTCATATATCTTGCTCAACACATGGTAGAGTTTTGTCATGACTGGCTCTCCTGAGGCTATCAGCAGTTGTAATGGAATGTTGTCTACCCCGAGGACTTGTTTCAACTTAGGTCTTTCAGTGCTCTGTCACACTCTTCACGCAGTATCATATCTCCCATTTCATCTTCAACTACGTCCTCTTCCATAATATTGTCCTCAAGTACATCGCCCTTGTATAGACCCTCTATATACTCCTCCCACCCTTCTGCTTTCCCTTCTTTGCTTACAAGGGAACCTCCCCATCGCACCCCCCTCAGATTTAGTTATAAGTTGGCACAGTGGATAGGCCTTGATAAACTGAACACAGATCAATTGAGGAAACAGGAAGAAGTTGTGTGGAACTGTGAAAAAATAAGCAAAATATACAAACTGAGTAGTCAATGGGCCACATAAGCAACATAATGGACTATGTGAGATTAGGAGCGCCGTGGTCCCGTGGTAGCGTGAGCAGCTGCAGAGCGAGAGGTCCTTGGTTCAAGTCTTCCCTCGACTGAAAATTTTACTTTATTTTTGCATAGTTATTATCTGTCCGTTCGTTCATTGACATCTCTGTTCACTGTAATAAGTTTAGTGTCTGTGTTTTGCGACCGCATCACACAACCGTGCTATTAGTAGACGAAAGGACGTGCCTCTCCAATGGGAACAGAAAACATTTGTCGCAAGGTCATACGTCAACCGATTCCTCCACAGGAAAACACATCTGATATATTCTATACGACACTGGTGACGGCATGTGCGTCACATGACAGGAATATATTGTCGACCCACCTAACTTGTACACTTGGCGAATGGGTAAAAAGATTCTTCTACCCTGCCCGATTTAGGTTTTCTTGTGGATGTGATAATCACTCCCAAAAAAGTGATGAAAACATAAGAGTTTGTCACATAAACTGAAAATAAAAAAATTAAACTTTTCACTCGATGGAAGATTTGAACCTAGGACCTTTCGTTCCGCAGCTGCTCACTTTACCACGAGACCACAGCACTCCTGCGTTCCTATCGTCCTTAATGTTGCCTATCTTCCCTTGAACTACTCAGTTTGTATATTTTGCTTATTTTTTCACAGTTCCACACAACTTCTTCCTGTTTTCTCAATTGATCTGTGTTCAGTTTTTCAAGGCCTATCCACTGTGCCAACTTATAACTAAATCTGAGGGGGGTGCGATGGGGAGGTTCCCTTGTTAGAACTGGTTTTCCGTCTGAGCTCTTGACATTCATACAAGCAGATCTCTGTTCTGTAAAGGTCTCTTTAATTTTCCTGTAGGCAGTATGTATCTTGCCCCTAGTAATATATACCTCTAACTGTTGCATTTGTCATCTAGCCACCCTGCTTAGCCATTTTGCACTTCCTGTCGATCTTATTTTTGAGACGGTTGTATTCATTTTAGTCCGCTTCATTTACTGCTTTTTACATTTTCTCCTTTCATCAATTAAATTCAATATCTCTTCTGTTATTCAAGTACTTCTACTAGCCCTCGCCTTTTTACCTACTTGATCCTCTGCTGCCTTCACTATTTCACTTCTCAAATCTATCCATTCTTCTTCTACTGAATTTCTTTTCCCTAAGATCATAAAAAATGGCAAGGAATGCTGCAAAATTACGAACGTTGCTTTACAGCTTCTTGTCCATGTCGCTGGGCCTTCGTCTGTTGAGACGGTGAAGGCTGGCTGTATCCACTGACGAAACCAAATACGACACGGGCCGAGAGTCTATAGCTAGGACAGCTAAACCACCTGACGCTGAGCACGGCGTCACAGAATGGGAAACAAATCCCGAACCACTAGAAAAAATTATAGAAAGACCGACTTGCGGAACGTTGGGGAACAAGAATTTCCCTTACTGGGACGTTCTTACTGTGTTGTGCAAAATTGTGTTCACAGTCGCAGTGTGGGTGAAATATTGAAAATCGTGAATGCATACTATGATTTTACATACTGTGAATTTTGTTATCTCAAAATTCTGAGAGTTCGTTGCTACTGTAGTATTTAAAAGAACTGACTGCCACATCTACTTGTGAAATTTTTTGACGGATGGTTTTCAGATACGGCAGATATCTAAAATGGAATTTCTCGGAAGGTATTCTAAAGCTACGAACTCGTTGGTGCAAACATACGAGGGTCACTCAATAATTGAAGAGACAAGTTGGTCTGGAGAGAAAAAAAAGTGTTCAGTTTTACAAAACAATACTTTTTCTACTTTTCAACATAGTCCCCTTGAACATTTATGCACTTGTTCCAACGGGCTACAAGCTTTTTTTATTCCGGCTGCAAAGAACTCTCTATCTATCTTTATATTTGAACCAATTTCCCATAAGGTTTTTCCATGTCGTCCTTGTCCTGGAACCTCTTCCCACGTAATGCCTCCTTCAGTTCGCCAAAAAAATGGAAATCACTAGGTGCTAAAACAGGACTGTAAGGGGGATGAGGCAGTACTCCCCAGCCCATTTTGTCGATGGTTTCACGGATTAGTTGAGCAACATGAGGAAGTGCGTTGCCTTGCTGGAGAATAACACCTCTCCTCTGAGATCTACGACGTCTCTCTCATAGCTGGCTTCATCTTGATTAAAAGCAAATCCGAGTAGTATTGGTTGTTCATTGTACGCTGGTGTTCGAGATTATCACAAAAAAACTGGACCTTGTGCATACCAAAACACCGTCAATATGACTTTCCCTGCTGATGCTCGGGTTTCGAATTTTTTCTTGACAGGTGAGTTGGTGTGTTCCTACTCCATACTTCGTCTTTTTGATTCTGGCTCATAATAGTGAACCCAAGTTTCATCACAAGTTAAAATTTTGTTGAGGAAGTGCTCACCTCCCTTTCATAACGTTCCTTTAGCTCTTGTTTCCTTGTGTAGCCGCGTGAACTCCTTTGAGACCCATCTTGCACATGTTTTGCGGTACTTCAGCTTGTTACTTATAATGTTATGAACTGTACCAGTATTAACTTGAATCTTATCAACCATCAACTCCACAGTCGGCACGAATAATGTCATCAATTCGACTTTGACGTGAGGGAAACTGCAACTGCTCGGCCAGAACGGTGTTCGTGAGTCACTGAGTTGCGACCATTCTTGAACTGCTCTACCCACTTGTAAAAATTTCCACGATTCGTACAACCTTCACCTTAAAACTTTAGACGTTCTACAATATACCATGTGATCAAAAAGTAAGCATAAATTTGAAAACTTAATAAACCACAGAATAATGTAGACAGAGGGGTAAAAATTGACAAACATGCTTGGAATGACATGGGGTTTTATTAGAACCAAAAAAAAAAAAAAAAAAACACCCCATATTGCTAGACGCGTGAAAGATCTCTTGGCTTTGGGGTTACCTGAAGTCGCAAGTGTATCGTGATCGACCGACATCTCTAGGGATGCTGAAAGACAACATCCGACGCCAAAGCCTCACCATAACTCCGGACATGCTGTACAGTGCTGTTCACAACATTATTCCTCGACTACAGCTATTGTTGAGGAATGATGGTGGACATACTGAGCATTTGCTGTGAAGAACATCATCTTTGCTTTGTCTTACTTTGTTATGCTAATTATTGCTATTCTGATCAGATGAAGCGCCATCTGTCGGACATTTTTGAACTTTATTTTTTTAGTTCTAATAAAACCTCATGTCATTCCAAGCATGTGTGACAATTTGTATCCATTATTCCGTGATTTATTCAGTTTTCAAATATATACTGACTTTTTGATCACCCGGTATATTCACTGGTTTCTCGCCTTCAGCAAGTAAAAAACGAATAACAGAACGTTGTTCAACTAATGAAGGTGTTTCAAGCAGACTCGCCATCTTGAAATGTATTTTTGAGGTTATAAAGAAAATATTGTTGATCATCAGCTGATCACGGCTCATCCCAGTGATGTCAACATAAAGCCATAAAAGTACCAAACTTGCCCTAGTAACAGTTTTTTCCCCAGACCAATTTGTCTCTAATTACTGAATGACCCTAGAGCTATTCTAATATCGAAATATTGTATAACAATCGTTGGCATCTCTGGAGCGTTAAAACCGGCGCTGACAGAAATTTAGTAGAATTGGAAGGCGGGGGGGGGGGGGGGTCACTCTGATCCCCATCGCACAATACCCCCAGGAGCGAACCCTGGATTGGCGCCTGTCGTGACGTGGGTGTGTACCAAAAGTAAGCACCTCCGTACACGACCGATCATTTCGCCCAAGAAACCAAAAGTGGGAACCAGTATTCTGTAGGGAAAGAAGACTCAGAACAATCAAATCAGAGTATAGAAACCAGCGCACAGTGCACCCCGCAGTTCGACTCAGAGTTCGCCCCTCTTTGCACAGCCGCGAGGCTGACAGTAAACAAAGAGAGAGAGAGAGAGAGAGAGAGAGAGAGAGCGGCCGTCTGGCCTGCTGAGAGCCCGTGACGGCCGCGTGTTTACCGCCGCAGCCTGCCGCTCCTACTCCTCTATATATAGCGCCGCCGCTGCGCCCCCACGCAGTCGCGGGACGCGCCCTCATCCGCACACGCCGCGGGAGGGAGACAACTTCCGCACCAGTGTGAACCGCGACCACACCTCTGAAGACAGCGGCTGCATTCCCGAGTTTTGTTCCCGGTAAAAATTCAGAAGTTCACTGATCCAGATAGCAGAAGTAGCCAAACAGTTTCTTCATAACTGCGCAATCACCGCAGTGTCCTTTCGTGTCAGTATTATACTACACTGAAGAGCCAAAGAAACTGATACACCTGCGTAATATCGTTTAGGGCATCTGCGAGCACGCAGGAGTGCAACAACACGACGTGGCATCGACTCGACTAATGTCTGAAGTAGTGCTGGAGGGAATAGACACCATGAATCCTGCAAGGCTGACCATAAATCCATAAGAGTGCGAGGGGGTGGACATCTCTTCTCTACAGTGCATTGCAAGGCATCCCAGATATGCTCAATAATATTCATGTCTGGGGTGTCTGGTGGCCAGCGGAAGTGTTTAAACTCAGAAGTGTGTTCCTGCAGCCACTCTGTAGCAATTTTGGACGTGTAGGGTGTCGCATTGTCCTACTGGAATTGCCCAAGTCCGTCGGAATCCGCAATGGATGTCAATGTATGCAGGTGATCAGACACGATGTTTACGTACGTGTCACCTGTCAGAGTAGCATCTAGACCGATCAGGGGTCCCGTAACACTCCAACTACACACGCCCCACTCCTTTACAGAGCCTGCACCGGCTTGAACAGCCCCTTGCTGACCTACTAGATCCATGGATTCCTGAGGTTGACTCCTTACCCGTACACGTCCATCCGCACGATACAATTTGAAACGACCAGGCAACATGTTTCCCGTCATCCAGCCGTCCAACGTCGGTGTTGACGGGCCCAGCCGAGGAGTAAAGCTTTGTGTCGTGCAATCATCAAGGTACACCAGTGGGCTTTCGGCTCCGAAAGCCCATATCGTTTGAGCGATTCTCTTCAGTCGTCGTTGGTCCCGTTCTTGCAGGATATTTTTCCAGCCGCAGCGATGTCAGTGATTTGATGTCTTACCGGATTACTGATATTCACGGTACACTCGTGGTCGTACGGGAAAATCCCCACTACCTCTGAGACGTTGTGTCCCACCGCTCCCGCTCCGACTGCAACACCACGTTCAAACTCACTTAAATTTTGATAACCTGCCATTGTAGAAGCAGTAACCGATCTAACAAATCATCGGTAAGTAGGTCAAAATCATGTATTCGTTCTCTCACCGACCACACCGGCACCGAAACGAAAGATAACAGAGAGAAGGCCGAAATACTGAATTCGGTCTTCCGAAGTTGTTTCACCGCGGAAGGTCGTACACTGTCCCTCCTTTCAATCGTCGTGCGAACGTCGAAATGGCAGATATTGAGATAACCTATCGCGGAATTGAAAAGCAGCTACAATCGCTTAGTATTGGAAAGGCTTCAGTACCAGATGGGATACCTATAAGGTTCTATAAAGATCGTGCGAAAGAACTTGTTACCCTTCTAGCAGTAATTTATCTTAGATCGCTTGAGCAACGAAAGGTACCTAACGAATGGAAAAAAGCGCAGGTCATTCCCGTTTTTAAGACAGACCCTTAAGACAGATCCATACAAGTACAGATCTATATCGATGTAGTCAAACTGTTGTAGAATTATGGAACATGTTTCATGCTCGAGAATTATTACGTTCTTGGAAAATGAGCATCTCCTCTATAAAAAGTAACATGGATTCCGCAAACAGAGATCCTGCGAAACTCAGCCTGATCTGTTCCTCCATGAGATCCACAGCGCAGTGGACAATGGCGCTCAGGTTGATGCCCTGTTCCTTGATTTGACACCGTCCCGCATTGCCGTTTAATGAAAGAAATACGAGGTTTCGGAGTATCGGAGCAGACCTGCGATTGGATTCAAGACTTTCTTGCACGAAGAACTCAACACATCGCTCTTAACGGAACTAAATGGACATATGTAAAGGTAATATCCGGAGTACCACAGCGAAATGCTTATATCTTTACAAGATATATAAATGATCTAGCAGAAAGCGTCGGATGCTCTAAGGCTATTTGCAGATGATGCAGTTATCTATACCAAAGTAGCAACGCCAGAAAATAGTAAGAATTTGCAGAACGACCTGCAGAGATTTGATGAATGGTGCAGACTCTGGCAGTTGATCATGAACGTAGAAATTGTAATATATAGCGCATACATAGGAAAAGAAATCCACTACTGTACAGCTACACTACTGATGACAAACAGCTGGAGACTGCGTCTGCCGTAAAATATCTAGGCGTAACTATCCATAGCGACCTTAAGTCGAATGACCATATAAAACAGATGGTGGGAAAAGCAGATGCCAGACTAAGATTCATCGGAAGAATCTAAGGGAAACTTAACTCATCCAAGAATGAAGAGGCTTGTTCGCCCGATTCTTGAGTATTGTTCATCTATCTGGGATCCCTATCAGTAGGACTGGACTGATAGAGGAGACAGAAGATCCAAAGAAAAGCGGCGTGTTTCGTCACGGGATCGTTTAGCTGGCGAGAGAGCGTTACGGAGACGCTAAACCAACTTTACTGGCAGATGTTACAAGAGAGGCGTTGTGCATCATGGAGAGATTTTCTGTTGAAATTTCGGGACAGCACTTTTCAGGAGGAGTCAGACAATATATTACTTCCCCCCCCCCCCCCTATATCTCGCATACTGAACACGACGAGAAAATTCGAGAAATTAGTGCCAATACATAGGCTTACCGACAGTCATTCTTCCCACGCACTATTCGCGAGTGGAACAGAGTTGGAGAGATCAGATAGTGGTACCGAAAGTACAGTCCGCCACACACCATTAGGTGGTTTGCGGAGTATGATGTTTGAGTAAATGAGGTTGAGGCTGGCTTAAAAGAGGGGGAAGGCACCAAGCTTCTCCCGAATAAAACAATGCCACATGGGTGAGAATGAAACAAGCAAGACTGACAACACAAAACGGAGAGAAAGGAAAACGGAGGATTGCTACAGACTAAAAATCGAGGCGAATATGGCTCTCTCCGTTCTGTAGCCCTACGTTCCTCCCATGGCGTACTATTTAGAGTCATACCTGTCAGCATTGTATCCGATCTTGCTTTTCTTAGAGACTGCTGGCGCCGTACAGTCAACAGCAACAGATGAAGTACTACGCTTCGTGGCGTGTCATCCGCCCTGATGCCACCGACTGCGACCAGAGGCAGTCCCCACGGGCGCCACCCAGCCCCAGCAAAGTCCACCTGGCAGGATGACCATTGCCCGGAGTCCCAATGCCCCAGGGAGATGGGCATCTACTCCATGGCATACGTGGGGAGTTAAAGGCGAGGGCATCAGCAGAGCGATCCTTGTGTTGTCAGGAGGCTACAACCAACAGGGGTACATGGCGGCCCCACCACAACGGACTGGCTACCGTGCTGGATATGAGGTGCAAAGAAGTCCATGGCCATCGTCGGCGCAGAAAGCGACACTGCATAGTGCACGGTAGAAAACGCATCCAGGAAGGTGTCCTTGTAATGCATATCGTCCTATTTACATCTATTGTACTATAAATTTTTTTCCTTATTTGTTACCTGAAGATATGACATTTCTGTGTCTTTACGTATTGTAATTGTTATACTATTTGTATATATATACGTTATGCATTTATGTCGAAGTATAATTGGCTTGCTTTATAAATATTACTTGTATTTTTACGCTGGGTCTGGCCTAGGGAAAACTATGCTATCGAACGATTACATCGACAGGTCGTGTGGAGAACCAAAGTGTTTAGGATCTCTGGTAGTGTTGACTCTGACGCATGGAGCGCGGGCAGAGGGAGTCTGGCTGGAGTCGGGCGGTGGAGCAGGTGTGTGTTGTGTGACGCTCCCGCGAGTTGCCGCGCTTTCGGGGTTTGTCAGCATATAATTGCGCTCGACTTGCTATGATAGTTTCTGACACGGTGTCGCGGACGGGAAGCATTAGCTGGTGCACATCAAGAGCCCATTTCGCCTGGTGACAGTGTCGAGAAGAAGGCGCGCCAACATCCAGCTTCTGCAACAGCGGCGGCCAATAATGAGTGACTGTCGCCACCTCCTCGACCGACGACTTCAAACCTTCAATCAACCAACAAGGAAGACTGGAAGCTCGTAAAGTTTTAGAACTGTATGGCAGACCTCAGATTTTAAAATTGTCCCATTTGCCTCACAAAATTACAGCAACTTAGCATGAACCTCTGTTGATCATTGTCCCAATTGCATTACCAAGCAGGGTCACTTCCTTTTCCGGAATGAACCGGAGTGTCGTTGAAATTCAAACGCCAGCATTAAAGTAAAATCATTCCATTTCACTGCTTTAATTTCAAATTTCAGTTAAAGTATTCGTGGCTGGCTACAATATTTAGACAACACAAGCACAAATTAAGAGTGCGAGTTTTGTTATCATATTTTAGCTTACCTGTGACTGCAGCTCAGATTGGTATGTACTAAATTTTACTATTGTTAATTGTTCAGAATCATTTAATTCAAGTTCAAAGTTAAATCCCTTATTTCTAAATTGCGTAGATTCACGTAGCTTTTGAAATGATTGTTGAGGTAGCCCAAGACTAACCTTATTTTATTGAATTTCGTTGTGCTTCAGAAACAAATTTCAGTCACTAAATCAACTTTCAATTTTCTGGTTTCATTAATTTTTTTTGATAAATTAAGTCAGACTGTAGCGAATTTTATTACTTCTAACAAATATTCATTTTTCACACAACACGTGTCAACCTTCACGCTTTTAGTGCTATTATATGTGCAAAAACCTTTCTTTTTCAGTTATTATAGTAGTTGTCCATAGGACTGGCGACCGTAATTTTCCCCCAAATCTCAAATATCTAATTAACGCTAGTTAATTGTTAACGTAACGACCGCACATTTACTTTCTTTATTAATTTTACCCTTTTCTCAAAATTAATTTCCACCAATTTCATTTGAGTTTTTCCTTCCATTTAGATGTAACCCTTTCCTCCCTCTTTACCGACAAATTAACTTCGGTGACGATTGCTTTTCCCAAATTTCCATTAGGTGCACGCCGTTTAATTTGGTTTAATTTTTCACTGTCATTAAGGTCGATAAGTGAGGGGGAGGTTACATCCTCGCCCAAGAGATGGAGAATGAGCGGGACTGCAATGCGATGACGAGGAAGTGGTGACGAGGAAGTGGGCTAAAGATCTCAATGTACGATGGACACCATGCACTATGTAAGGCGCCCTTATACAACTGGCTCGCTCATCACGAAAATTTAGGCCGAAACGTGTGAGACTCCTTTTAATCGCCTCTTACGACAGGCAGGAATACCTCGGGCCTATTTTAACCCCCGGACCTGCAGGGGGACATTGTTTCACTTATGTTGTCCCAAACCCAAAGCATTTCTCGTTTCAGCAGCTATTGATGGTCCTTAAAAATTACATTCTTCCATTGGGAAGTCTGTAGTTAGTGGAATAACACGATAGACAATGAAGCTTTGCATAATAACCATATGGCAAGACACTCTCCTCTTTGTGTCCTATCATTTCCCAAAACCTCAAACCGTTTATGAAATATGAGGAATCTGGATTTTTCACTGCGGTTTATTCGCTGACGCGGTGCGATCGCAAATGAGTTCGTTACGACAGATCAGTTTTCCCGAGATTGGTGACGGATGTACACGTCTAACCAAGCCTAAAGAAAAATTCAACATGTTAGCTAAATTTCATACGCAGCGACATACTAAGTAATATGCGCCGGACGCAAAATCTTAGTGACCTCTATTTTTCATTACAAACTTTTTCGAATTTCGCACAGTGTCTTACTTCCACATAAATATCCCAGTAACTATGACCATTAACGAAATGATGGGCACATCATAATGAACATCACACATAAAACTCCAAGTGAAGCGAAAATGATTTTTTTTACCGAATAGTTTCTGTAGTATCGTTTGAGAAACATGGCAGAATGTGCGCGTCGATTCTGTCATCGCCGATCGGCCGAAAGGTGCCAAACGCTTTTCTGCCTCCCCTTCTGAACACACGAATGAACTCGCCCAGAGCCTTGAACGAAAACTGGCCACTGCTCATCGGCCAACGTATCCTGCACTATCTGTATCAGGTGACTGGTACAACCGGCAGGGCACTGCAGTCATCAAGAAGGGTCCCATGACGTGCAGAAATCTCCCACCGACGTCCATGCGTTATAGAATTATCGAACGTATTTTCGCCGGGGGGTGTTATCTTTTTAGATGTCTGAGAACTGTCTAGGAATCAACATGGCTTCCGCAAGCACCGGTCATGTGGAACACAGCCAGCTCTGTCCGTGAGTACCAGAAGGCAGTATGTTGTTGTTGTTGTGGTCTTCAGTCCTGAGACTGGTTTGATGCAGCTCTCCATGCTACTCTATCCTGTGCAAGCTTCTTCATCTCCCAGTACCTACTGCAACCTACATCCTTCTGAATCTGCTTAGTGTATTGATCTCTTGGTCTCCCTCTACGATTTTTACCCTCCACGCTGCCCTCCAATGCTAAATTTGTGATCCCTTGATGCCTCAGAACATGTCCTACCAACCGATCCCTTCTTCTAGTCAACTTGTGCCCCACAAACTTCTCTTCTCCCCAATCCTATTCAATACCTCCTCATTAGTTACGTGATCTACCCACCTTATCTTCAGCATTCTTCTGTAGCACCACATTTCGAAAGCTTCTATTCTCTTCTTGTCCAAACTGGTTATCGTCCATGTTTCACTTCCATACATGGCTACACTCCATACAAATACTTTCAGAAACGACTTCCTGACACTTAAATCTATAGTCTATGTTAACAAATTTCTCTTCTTCAGAAACGCTTTCCTTCCCATTGTCAGTCTACATTTTATATCCTCTATACTTCGACCATCATCAGTTATTTTGCTCCCCAAATAGCAAAACTCCTTTAAGTGTCTCATTTCCTGATCTAATTCCCTCCACATCACCCGATTTAATACGACTACATTCCATTATCCTCGTTTTGCTTTTGTTGATGTTCATCTTATATCCTCCTTTCAAGACACTGTCCATTCCGTTCAACTGCTCTTCCAAGTCCTTTGCTGTCTCTGACAGAATTACAATGTCATCGGCGAACCTCAAAGTTTTTATTTCTTCTCCATGGATTTTAATACCTACTCCGAATTTTTCTTTTGTTTCCTTGCTCAATATACAGATTGAATAACATCGGGGAGAGGCTACAACCCTGTCTCACTCCCTTCCCAACCACTGCTTCCCTTTCATGCCCCTTGACTCTTCTAATTGCCATCTGGTTTCTGTACAAATTGTAAATAGCCTTTCGCTCCCTGTATTTTACCCTTGCCACCTTCAGAATTTGAAAGAGAGTATTCCAGTTAACGTTGTCAAAAGCTTTCTCTAAGTCTACAAATGCTAGAAACGTAGGTTTGCCTTTTCTTAATCTTTCTTCTAAGATAAGTCGTAAGATTAGTATTGCCTCACGTGTTCCAACATTTCTACGGAATCCAAACTGATCTTCCCCGAGGTCCGCTTCTACCAGTTTTTCCATTCGTCTGTAAAGAATTCGCGTTAGTATTTTGCAGCTGTGACTTATTAAACTGAAAGTATATTGCTCAGTTTAGGCCTGACGTACGAACAGCACCGCTGCGCCGCCAAAATACGGATGGCCCGTATTGTATCTTAATCAACAGCAGTCGACCAAATGCGAGCTGAATGTTAAACTTGCGCACATCGGCGAAGAGGGCGGGATGAGGAAGAAGCTACAGTCTGTGCACACGCCAACTGCAGCGGCAGCAGAAGCTATTGCCTGAACTGGGTCTGTCACATTGGCTCAGCAGGCATTGAAATGGAACAGTAACGGTCGCCATTTGGTTGTTTCCGAGGGGTGGGCGGCACGGCGGAGAGCCACTCTTCGGGCGGGGGAGTGTTCCATCGTGTGAAAACTTTGGACGAGTTTGTGTATCACTCGAACACAGTTCCAGGCGTGCAGGACGATGACACGTACGTACACTACAACTGCCACGACGCGCAATGGACCGCTTACTGAATGACTTCAGGTTTCACCTGTATAAGCTGGACTTGGTTCAGGAGTTGAGAGACAGTGGCACCAAAACAGACTCGCCGACTACACTAACATTCTTGCAATGACTAAACGACAAACACTTTCTCAAGGCTGGATATGTTAGTAAACAAGACTTCCGGTGTGTTGATCTCAGGGAAACTGACGATGTTTTGATGAAAGACCACAGCCGAGTCTAAAAGTTGGCTTGTGCGAGGGTATTTCATCACCCCGCCCCCTTAAACTTCACGCGTGTAGCATGTGCGGGGCGGCCTGTCACTAGACTTTGTTCGCTCCTTTTCGGAAGTATCCCGGAACAGCGAGACATTCATTTAGCATTGCGGTGCGTCATTTTTCGGTCGGTACAACTCTCAGAGTTCCGTAGAATCGTGCTGTAGGCGCTGTTTAACCTTCGCTGTGTGTTCGCAATATGAGGGATGTTCACAGGTCCAGTGGCTGTTTGCGCGGATATCTGCTGTTAAAGGACGTTACAGTACCATGCATGAAGAATTTGAAGATTTAGTTGACAATGAAAGAGCAAGAGCTACAGCGAGTCATTGTTCTGTGCATCAAAAAGGACTTTGTCCTACATTTGCAGTTGCGGAACACGTGAAGAAATTGGTGGTACGGATAGCGACATTTCTGAAGGCGCACGCAGTATTAAATTGTCAGTTGGAACAGTTTTCATTCGAATTGAACGAAGAATATGGAGAATTGATATACTGCTGAAGAGTACGTTGGTCGAGGGACATTCTTGGAAAGATTTTTCGATTTAAAATGAGTTGTTGAATTTATGAAAGAAGGAACGCAGGAATGAGAATAAGAACATCCGGAATGGGGAGTCGACATTGCGTTAAAGTGGACTTGACAGCACACTGGCTTTAGTAAGAACCTGCACGGTAACTTTTTTCTGATTTGATGGGAATGCATTTAAAAAGAAAATCACGTAGTAGAAGTGTCAGATAGTGACAAAGGCAGTCCAGTTGCCTAAACTCACTGGCGTTAAAGAAAATGCAAGGTTTCAAGAATTCATCGTGGCCTTGAGACAATTACACTGATACTTTTATACAGATTTTGAGGACACTGTCAATCTTACACCTGTTGCCGAGCTGTTTCTGAGACCGTTCGCCATTTCAGCTGAATTTCTGTGCATCTGCAGATGTAACTGATTGACCTCCAACGTAATTCCAGTTTTAATTGCAGATCTTTTCGCGTTAAAGCTGTCCATGACGTCTAAATTGCTTTACTCTGGTAGAATTTCACAGTCTCCGTAATGAGGTCGCAAAAAATGTTACAATATTTCTATCTAGATGTTCGAGTGAAAGACTTTTCCGAGTATGGTTCAAATGGCTCTGAGCACTATGGGACTGAACTTCTCAGGTCATCAGTCCCTTAGACTTAGAACTAGTTAAACCTAACTAACCTAAGGACATCACACACAGCCATGCCCGAGGCAGGATTCGAACCTGCGACCATAACGGTCGCGCGGTTCCAGACTGTAGCGCCTAGAAGCGCTCGGCCACTCCGGCTGGCTTTCGATTATGAAACTAAGTCACGATTACATAACAAATTGAGTGTGAAACCCTATGAAATTATGTCTGTGTGTGTGTGGGGGGGGGGGGGGGGGGGGCGCCGACAGTGTGCACCAGATAAAAACCATATGTCTTCAGTGCACCAAAAAGTAATTAAATAAAACTGAAACTGTGTTTGTTCATGACCTGTGTTGTTGAGAAATGAGAAATACAAAAGAAAGTAGTATGCAGCGCGACTGTACTGCCATTTAAATGCGGCGCGTTCGCAGTTTCCCCGTTCTCGCTCCTCACACTCTGACAATGTGGCTTCGCGGTGGGGGAAATGTGAAGCGAGGCTGAACGCTTTGGCACTCGTGCAAGGATACTGCCCGTGAGTCGCTATCTTCGCCACCCAAGTTTCAGACGAATGCATTTCTGGATTGTGTACTCATTGTTTGAGAGCGGAACGACAGAATGCTATATCGCGTCTATCGTTCAAAAATTGTTTACATAAAAAGTCGAGTCGTACACATCTTTTCTTGACGTCCGAAGCGGCTGGTCCCGGCGGAGGTCCGAGTCCTCTCTCGGGCATGGGTGTGTGTGTTTGTCCTTAGGATAATTTAGGTTAAGTAGTGTGTAAGCTTAGGGACTGATGACCTTAGCAGTTAAGTCCCATAATATTTCACACACATTTGAACATTTTTTTTGACGTCCGAACTGATACCTGTCACCATATATTTTGCGTGGAAATCAACACAGTATCCTCACGTTCAAAGCACACTTTCAAACAGTGAACAAGTACAATAGCCGTCACGGTCTGATATATCATGTGGGTGACAACAATATGGTAAAAAGTAATCTAGCGAGGTTAAGTACAACAATTTAACTTATGTGCATCGTTCAATGCATCGTGTCATCGCACTGTTATTGCACTGTTCAAGAGACAAGCCATACTTAAATGCACTCCATACGATTTTATAGTTTCGAGATGTTCTTCTGAAAATTTTTCTCTCACTAAGGAAAAGTTATGTTACAACTGGCGACCATGACAGGACCTCTTGTATGCACGTTTTACTTTTTTTTCTGTTACATGAATATGAAGCCTGACGGAGGTAGAGTGGAAAGACGAATGCGAGGACAGAAACAAACAAAAAACGTGAAAAGTTACATTCTCCTTCCAAGATACGTTTGACCTTCTCGCGTGATGAACAGAATTAGAGAAATCTGAAACGATATAGCGAGAATCTCGGTCGTTGCCCCGCCTACTGTGACGGCGACAGAGCTCGTGGTGCCTCCGGCTCCCCGCGGCAGTTTCTCTGGCCCAGGCGGTGGCCGGCAGAAAGCAGCTGGCGCTAATTGCCTCGCCAGGCTCTGATGGGCGCGCTGCCCGCCTGACCCCCGCTAGCCCGGCAGCTGCGCGCGCACACAGCAGCACGCCACGCCGCGGGACGCCCAGCGCTAGCAACCGCTTACATCGGTTGTCTTCAAGCTGTTCTGCTTGAAAGTCAATAATGACACTGCGGGCCGCCACTTCGGGCCGCATGTGTACCGATCTTGTTATCAACTAGCAACCTACGTAGATTAGCATCTTACAAGCCTCCAATAGATAAGCATCGGCCCCTTAGTACTGATCCTTAAAAGTCGACATCATTCGGAACGCTTCGTGCCGACTGTTTTCCGTTTCGCATTGATACCATGCTCAGCGACCCCCAAGTTATGACACTGATGAAGCGTTCTTATGATGGCTGTGTGAGCGGACGATTAACTGGTTAATAACAGTAACTGTACTACGTTACACACCTTATCCAATACGAGACACGATAGTAAATGATTACTAAATGTATCTACTACTCATTGCACTGTACACTGAAGAGCCAAAAAAAACTGGCACGCCTGCCTAATATAATATAGGACTCCCGCGAGCACGCAGAGGTGCCGCAACACGACGTGGCATGGACTCGACTGATGTCTGAAGTAGTGCTGGAGGGAATTGACACCATGAATCCTGCAGGGCTGTCCATGATCCGTTAGACTACGTGGGGATGGGGATCTATGAAAAACATGTTGAAAGGCATCCCAGATATGCTCAATAAGGCTCATATCTGGGAAGTTTGTGGGCCAGGGAAGTTTGCAAACTCAGGGGAGTTTTCCTGGAGCCACTCTGTAGCAATTCTGAACGTATGGGGTGTTGCATTGTCCTGCTGAAATTGCCCGCGACCGACGGAATGCACAATGGCCATGAATGGATGCAGGTCATCAGACAGAAAGCTTACGTACGTGTCACCTGTCAGATGTATCTAGACGTACCAGCGGTCCCATATCAAGCCAACTGCACAAGCACCACACCATTACTGAGACTCCACCAGCATGAACAGTCTCCTGTTGATATGAAGGGTCTATCGATTCATGAGGTTGTCTCTATACACGTACACGTCCATCCGCCCGATACAATTTGGAACGCGACTCGTCCGACCAGCCAGCATGTTTCCAGTCATCAACAGTCTGATGTCGGTGTTGACTACGAGGAGTAAAGCTTTGTGTCGTGCAGTCATCAAGGGTACGCGGGTCGGCCTTCGGATCTGAAAGCCCATATCGATGATGTTTCGTTGAATGGTCCACACGCTGACACTTGTTGATAGCCCAGCACTGAAATTTGCAGCGACTTGCGGAAGGGTTGCACTTCTGTCACGTTGAAGGATTCTCTTCAGTCTTTGTTAGTCCCGTTCTTTCAAGATCTTTTTCCGGTCCACAGCGATGTCAGAGATTTGATGTTTTACCTAATTCCTGATATTCACGGTACGCCCGTGAAATGGTCGTACGGGAAAGTCCTCACTTCATCGCTACTTCGGATATGCTGTGTCCCATCGCTCGCGGGCCGACTGTACCACCATGCTCAGACTCACTCACATCTTGATAACCTGCCACTGTAGCAGCAGTAACCGATCTATCAACTGCGTCAGACATTTGTTGTCTTATACTGGCGTTGTCGACCGCAGCGCCGTATTCTGCCTGTTTACATATCTCTGTATTTGAATACACACGCCTATATCAGTTTTTTTGGCACTTCAGTTTATTACTACATTCTTAATGTAATTCCATATTCCTTGTTACAAATGTGAACCGCATTTGAAAACCATCGTCTCTATAATGTGCATTCATGAATCTATGTTACTTCCACGTCGAAATTTGTGTAACAGCTGATTGGTACGTTCGCACTCGCGCTTGAGTTGTCAGTACAGGAATTACTGGAATTACTGGAAGAGAACCAACAAAACGTTCCCTCCCTCTCACACCTTCCATCACCGCAGGAGCTGTGCCGCCCTCACTTAAGCGGCCAACTTTGCTCAGCTTATGACCGAATGAATCTACATCAATTAACATTAAGTACATCTTGAAACATTACCGTCTCTAAGTATTTTTGTTTTTCAACATTTTTGGAAGGTAACTTTCAACAGCCGTCAAGTAACGTGCAAAATATATGTTTGATCATCAGCTGCTTTCATTTTAAACCCAAATATCAGCTGGTCTCAGTAATGGACCATCTTCACAGATAAGGATTAAAACCGTTTAAGCCACCACATTCCATTAGTCATTACTTCAATACTATGTAGATCATGTCCTGAATATCAATATAAGATACAGGACTTTTAGAAATAAACATACTAAGTGTACACAGAGCAGTATTGGAGAGAATATCAGGAGTATCTAGATCCTGATATTCTACTCATTATTGCCCTGTGTACACTTGGCATTAGTATGTTTGCTTCTAAAACTTATAACTGCTCTTTTAAGAACAATATTATCAGGCCGATTTTCTATAGGGAAGAGATGATTGATAATACGGATAATAATTAATAGTATTGAAACAGTTTTAATTAAAATTATCGATATATAATCTCTCATCAGAGTAAACCCCGCAGCAAAGTAGCGCCTCAGGGAAATCAAAGAGGGTTTAAGGCGGCTACTGTTGTTTCTAAATTCTACTATATAAACCATGCGCGGGTATTGTTAGTTCCCTCGTCATGTTTTCCGTGCTCTGAATAAGTTTGTGTAGCTACGGCGTGCGATATGCTACGGCCGTGATCAGGGCAAGAAAATTGAATATAGTTAATTTATACGGCATGGAGTTTAGCCGTTAAGGTCACGGACTAAGAATATCTGAGAAACCGTGTGCACGGGATAAAGTAGCGCTCAGTATTGAATTCCATTACATGCCCAATAACCGATAATAGGATCTGTGGACTATACGAAGGGTCGTTAAATTAAAGAAAAGAACGGAAGTGGACACTTAGCTCTGTGGAAGTAAAAGCATACGAAGTTTGAATGATTGTGTCTAAATATAGTAATGGACCATAGTCCTTGCTATGGTATCTTTGACTGACTAACTATAAAATTCACTGCCATTTTAGTTGCCGTAATTGCTGAGAGAAACTGTACGATCAACTCTTTTTTCCCTATATGCAAAACAATCATTCATGATCATTTAATTGTTACTGAATGTTGTTAATAAAAAAGTGATTTCCATAGAAGTGTGTGTATTATAAATAATAACTAACATCCGAAGACGTTAACTATCTTGTCTTCGCTAACACAGCAAAAAATGAAGGGTGATCGACTGAGCAAAAAAATGTTTCAAATGGCTCTGAGTACTGTGGGACTTAACTTCTGAGGTCATCAGCCCCCTAGAACTTAGAACTACTTAAACCTAACTAACCTAAGGACATCACACACATCGATGCCCGAGGCAAGATTCGAACCTGCGACCGCAGCTGTCGCGCGGTTCCATACTGTAGCGCCTAGAACCGCTCGGCCACTCCGGCCGGCGATCCACTGAGCAAAAAGGTAACATTGATTATCAGTATTAAAACCCGAAATTTAGTCGCCGTTACAGTGAAGATGTTTGAGCTGCTCCATCTGATGTGTAGATACAACGAATAGTCGGGCACATACAGTAGATAACAACGTCAATATCTTACGCCAGAGAAGTCGACGTCAACAGATCGACGGAGTGCGGCTACAAACTTCATACTCGTATGGCAAGCTCTACACACTAGTGAAGTAATGACAAATGGAATGTGGTAGCCTAAACCATTTTAACCCTTATCCGTGAAGATGGTTCATGACTGACCAGTTAATATTTGGGTTTAAAATTAAAGCAGCTGATGGGTAAACATGCATTATATAGGTTTTTTTTCTTTACTGGACATGAAAACTACACTCTTAAGAAGTTCGTAACGTTAGTTGACGTTTTTGCATTCGGCTGTTAGTTGGTAGATACATAGTATCATAAAATACTGCTAAGAACCGAGGGCTGCAGTTTGACAGAGAGACGTCTCGCCGTCTCTTACCGCGTCACATCCCCAGCCCGTACCGTATCCCGTCACCGACTATCGCACACCATCCCCAAGGACGGCAGAGTATCGGTGCCCGCTGCTGCCGTCAGTTTTGGCTTACACTGCGCGAGTGAGCTGTTTCCATTCTGAATGCACCCCACCTCGAACCACCCCGCAGCGCGTGGGTGGCGGAGGCTATTTCTGGTAGAGCGAGGTCCGCATTCACACTGCACTCTACGGAAGACCGCACCGGATGAATTAAAATCTTTAAAAAAGTCGTCCTTTCAATGCTGTGTTGCGGGTCCTGATGATGATCTTTTGGTCTTCAGTCCGAAACTATTTCGATGCTTCTCTCCACACTACTGTATTCTGTGTAAGTCTCCACCTCTCCGCATAATTACTGCAACCTACATGCTTCTGAATCTGCTTACTGTATTCATCTCTTGGACTCCCTCTACGATTTTTACCCCCACGCTTCTCTCCAGTATTAAATTGGTGACCCCTTGATGTCTCAGAATGTGTCCTACCACCCGATCCCTTCTTCTAGTCATGTTCTGTAAAAATTTCTTTTCTGCCTACTTCTCTTCAGCACGTCCTCATAACGTAATTAGATCTACCCATATAACCTTCGTCATTCTTCTAGAGCACCACGTTTCAAAAGCTTCTATTCTCTTTTTGTCTGAACTGCTTTATCGTCCACGTATCCCTACCGTACTTGGCTACATTCCACACAAATACCTTCAGAAAAGACTTCTAACATTTAAAGCTACATTTCGTGTCAACAAAGTTCCCCTCTTCAGAAACGTTTCCCTTGCCATTGCCAGTCTACATTTTATATCCTCTCTACTTCGACCATCATCAGTTATATTGCTCCTCAAGTAGTAAAACTCATCTACTACTTTAAGTGTCTCACTTCCTAATCTAATTCCTCAGCATCACCTGATTTAATCTGACTACATTCCACTACCCTTGTTTTCCTTTTGCTGATGTTCATATTACATCATCCTTTCAAGATGCTGTCCATTCCGTTGAGCCACTCTTCTAAGTCCTTTGCTGTATTACAATTACAAGGTCATCGGCAGACCTCGGGTTTTTATTTCTTACCCCTGAACTTTAATTCCTTCTCCAAATTTTTCTTTGATTTCCTTTACTGCTTGCTCCATGTACAGGTTGAAAACATCTGGGATACGCTACAACCGGGGTCTCACTCTCTTTTCAACTTCCCTTTCATGCCCCGTAACAATAATTACTGCCGTCTGGTTTCTGAACAAGTTGTAAATAGCCTTTCGCTCCCTGTGTTTTACCCCTGCTACCTCCAGAATTTTAGAGTGCATATTCCAGTCAACACGGTCAAAAGTTGAAGTCTACAAACTCTGTCCCTTTTACAATCATAACAGACGCAGAATTAATCATTCTGTATGGCCTTATTCGCCTCTATCAGCGGACAGCTGATGTGCCGGCCGGTGTGGCCGTGCGGTTCTAGGCGCTTCAGTCTGGAACCGCGTGACCGCTACGGTCGCAGGTTCGAATCCTGCCTCGGGCATGGATGTGTGTGATGTCCTTAGGTTAGTTAGGTTTAAGTAGTTCTAAGTTCTAGGGGACTAATGACCACAGATGTTAAGTCCCATAGTGCTCAGAGCCATTTCAAGCATTTGAACAGCTGATATGAGTCGAGGCAGGACTGTTTTCAAACCCTGCGCTCCCTCACCTCAAATTCTCGACGGCGACCCGTCACATGCCTGGCGCTTCAGTTGCCAAAATTTTTAAGAACGGCTTACTGCGAAAATTTTTCATTTGCATTTCGCCGATAGCCTACTCTTTCTAGACAACATTCCATCCAAACCAGGGCAGAGGACATTCTCTAATACAAATCGTCGGAATAGGACGAAATCGGTAGATGTGATGTATGTACAGAGAAACAAATGATTACAATTACAACTGGATGATAGAAAGAGCTTCGCACACTGAGAAAGTCTTCTCTGGCTCTTAAGTAAGCAGTTATTCGGTTAGGCAATGATTAACATAGTTGTTGGATATCTTCCTGAGGGACATCGCGGCAAATTGTCTAACTGGCGCCTTAGATCGTCAAAATCACAAGCTGATTGGAGGGCCCCGCCAAACGTTCTCAATTGCGAAAAGACCTGGCAACCTTTGTGGCCAAAGTTGGGTTTGGCAACAAAGAACTCTTGCCGTGAGCAAGCCGGGACCATCTTGGTGAAACGTAAGCCCAGGACAGTTTGCCATGAAGGGCAACAAAACGGGGAGTAGAATATCGCCGACGTACCGCTGTGCTGTAAGCGTGCCACGAATGACAACCAAAAGGGTTCTGCTACGAAAAGAAACGGCACCCCAGACCATCATTCCTGTTTGTCGGGGCGTACGGCGGGAGACAGTAAAGTTGTCCGGAGCGTCTCCAGAAACGTCTTCGGCCTGGAGTCTCATTGATTGGAGTAAAAATGTGATCAGTGACGAGTCCGGCTTCCAAGTGAGCCCCGATGACCGGCGAAGACATGTCTGGAGACGCCGCAGACAGCTGTGGGATACCAACCTCATTGTCGCCCGCCACACTGCCCGATGACCAGGAGTGAATGTCTGGAGAGTCATTTCTTTTCATGGCAGGACTCCTTTGGTTGTCATCCGCTGCACCATTACAGCACAGCGGAACATCTGCGATATTCTGTGACCCGTTATGTTGCCCTTCATGGCAAGCTGTCCTGGGTTTACATTTCAGCAAGTTAATTCCTGCCCGCACAAGACGAGACTTGTCTTCTTGCTTTGCCAAGCAAATTCGCAGGATCTCTCCCTAACTGAGAACGTTTGGAGCATTATGTGCACGGCCCTCCAACCAGTTCCGGACTGACGATCTAACGCGCCAGTGGACGGAATTTGACACGATATCTATCAAGAGGCCATCGAAGAACTTAATCAATGGCAAGCCAAGTAACCGCTTGCATAAGGGCCAGAGGTGGAGGACCGCGTTACTTGCTGTATTAGTGAAGCTCTTTCACTTGAATAAATCATCGAATGTTTCTGAAATTATCATTTGTTGGTCTGTATATGTACATCACATCGACCCATTTCGGTCCCATTCGGATAATTTCTTCGTGGTACTTTTTTTTTCCTGTCTGAGTCTGTATATTATTCTTTCTGTCGCCCGTCACGGCATTCGGACACATGACGTCATAGGTACGTCACTGTTACTGTTACTGTGACCATTTTATCGAGGAATTCTGAATCCAATAAACAAATGTATTTAAAAAAATTGAATTTATTATCGAGTATAAGGCCCGCCTGTTATACAAAACACTGGTTTTTCATGGGCCCTCGGAAAAAAACTGTTTTGCATAACAGGCGGACCTTGTATTCAATGACTAACTGCATTCACGGAATATGCAAAAGCAGCAAAACCCAAATGAATATTGGAATGCATTTTTAGAAAGCATTATTCATCTAACAATTATACAACAAGCCAACTCAAAACAATTCTGTAGATTTGTCAAAAAATGTTCAAATGTGTGTGTGAAATCTTATGAGACTTAACTGCTAAGGTTATCAGTCCCTAAGCTTACACACTACTTAACCTAAATGATCCTAAGGACACACACACACACCCATGCCCGAGGGAGGACTCGAACCTCCGCCGGGATCAGTCGCACAGTCCACGACTACAGCGCCTTATAAGGTACGTTGTCCAAGACGCGACGCACACCAGCGACTGCGACGGGTCGCTACGTGACGTCAGAAGTTGTCCGCTGGCGCATGCGCAGTTCGAGTTTGGGATGCGACGCGCGACTGTTGCGGCAGCTGTCGCAGCACTGCACCAGTGAGCAGTGTTGCGACGGAAGTCGCACGACACAAAGACGTACGGCTGCGAGGAGATGTCGAGCCAGTCAAGGAAAACTGAAATGAGCCACTCACAGGATGTGATGCTCTGTGAGCTGGTCTCGCAACATCCTTGCCTTTACGATTTGAAGAACCCTAAATATAGAGACACTATGTTCAGAGACAGAATTTGGGAAGAAACTGGTGCACAGTTGAAACTGGTGCACAGTTGAAACTGGCAGGTGAGTGAAATATATAATATTTTCCCATTAATGCAAATTTTTCAGGCCTGTTATGAAAATCAGTATAATCCATGCAGATGTAGAATTAGAATGATGAAAATGAACTTGAAGGTCAATTTTCGCATTACTCTTTTTTGTGACGATAAAAATTGAAAACGGCAAATACATTATAAAATGAACAATCTAACGTACAACGAGAAAGTTACATTTTACAATACCTTCACTTTGAAAGTAAACGGTAGATTGGTGTCTTGATGATACCTTCTAGTTGTGAAAAACCACCGCCAGATTGTTGTACAGCTTTCTGTAATCAATAGATGTTCGTTTTTGAGGAAGGCGTTTCTCAACAGATTGCGCAAACAGTATGCTGCAATAAGTAATTTGTCACATTCACTTCAATTCATTGGTAGAAGATGGTGCTCAAAAAACTTGTGCCAAAAGTGCACTACTGTTTTACAAGGCCCTTCTGGTCTGACACAGTTCACAATTGAAATTCGTCTTTTGTAAATCCTGGAGTCATCTTTTGAGTGCAGCTTGGCAAGATTAAATGGATTAAATGTTGATGTCATCCATAACGATGTATGCTGTCAGAATACAAGAATATGGAAGTTCATTTCGATGGGAATAAAGATTCAGTCGGCTATGAAAGTTGCCTTAGCTTGTTCCAAAAGTTTCTGCATGGGAGAAACTGACAAGTATAATTTAGGGAAATTTTGTGAACAAGCACGGACATTATTTCTTCCACATTTCTGCCAGTGTATACTGTAGACGTTCAGAATCCAAATTCTAGAGATGTTTCAGGTGTAACCCTATCTTGTTGTCAAGAACTTGAAACAATGCAATGAAGCTAGCGTGCGCTTATTGTTAATAAACTTATCTTTCATTGGAATTTTAGGTGAAATGTGCAAAAACAGATGGAGGAATATTCGGGACTCGTATCAGAGAAATAAACGAGAAAGAAAGCTTGGAACAGGTTCAGATGCCTCAGCAAAACCAAGAAAATGGGTTCTGCTTGATCACTTGGCTTTAAGAAACCTACGTTTCGTGGCATTTTAAATGAAATTGTCAAGAGCATATGGAGAAATATTAGTAACTCATACCGGAGGAATATGACATAAAATGGTTTCATTAGGTCCAAATGTGTCAGCGAAACAAAACAAATGCATTCTCTATTGTGTGATGACCACACGATTCTCGTTGCGCGTCGACAGAACTGGCGGCTAGTCGCGACGCTCCCGGAGATATATGAGCCCAAATCTCGGAAACGGAGATCGATATCAATCTGATCTCAACTTAAAAAATAATTTCGATGTGTTAGCTTCTTTTCACCGGCAACGATGTATGACCTAACGTGAACCATACATAAAGTAGCCAG
Source organism: Schistocerca piceifrons (assembly GCF_021461385.2). NCBI lineage: Eukaryota > Metazoa > Arthropoda > Insecta > Orthoptera > Acrididae > Schistocerca > Schistocerca piceifrons. The sequence goes on along the minus strand of NC_060140.1, from coordinate 849,104,243 downwards.
CGACCACATTTTTCACTGTGCACAATTCAAATTTTATGCAGTAGGTTACTTGTAAATTAAGTATCGGGATAACTGTGACGAATATCGGAAAAATAGACACCTCATTATCAAGCTGTGATGTGAAACTGTACGATACGCAAACATCAATTTTTTGTGCCTTTTACTTTCCTCACAATTGATAGAGAAGTAATATACAGCGAAAAAACACGCAATACCGGAAGAGATACTTTTCAAGTTTTTAAAGTAAAAGGAGAATCTGTATCGAAAAACTAATTCTGGGAGCCGATGTAACTTTGTTGCATTAACATACACTATTTTTTACAGCAAGAAAATCGGAATTCTTATTTTTCTTGAATCCGCCGCCGCCGACCGGAGCTTGGGAAACAGCGACGACTCCAGTCGTGTTGCGGCCGTGTCGCAGTCTGCCAGGGTGGGGAAAGAGGAGGGGGCAGCGTCGCAGTCGCAGCCAACTGTCGCGTCTTGCACAACGTAAACACAAAACAATCGCCATGAAAATAAAGAGGAACTTAAAGGCCGAAGTGCCACAAGAAGTTCTTTTCACATTATAATCTCGGCTGTTCATTAAATCATAAATAGTATAGCAAAATTTTATACGATTAAATAATATACAATAAACGCTGCGTTATAGTAAACAAATTCTCAAACGCTATTTTTGTGGGTTGTTAAGAATTTCCGCTGGCGAGGACAAATGTTTAGCCTAGTGGTGGTCTATACACCCTAGATACGGCCCTGCGACTGTCACTCTTACCTTTCCTGCTCCATTTACGAACGGTGCGTGGAGAGAACGGCTGTCTGTAAACGTCATCCTGTATTTCGCAGTACAGCACTGCTTTTGCTCCCGTTCTGATGAAACTACTTTTATCAGCAGTGCACCCTCTTTCTTCCCACCAACCTTCGCATTGCGTAGGGAGAACGTCAAACTTACAGCAGTCGTCACTTCACAAAAGGAATCAACACGTGTCGCCAAGTGAAAAACAGCATACTGACGTCAAAACAGGAAACATTTCAAATTCTCACTGCTTACAGCGCCATCCTTGGGTAACAGAAGAAATATTGAATTTAATTGATGAAAGAAGAAAATATAAAAATGCAGTAAGTGAAACAGGCAAAAAGGAATACAAACGTCTCAAAAATGAGATCGACAGGAAGTGCAAAATGGCTAAGCAGGGATGGCTAGATGACAAATGTAAGGATGTAGAGGCTTGTCTCACTAGGGGTAAGATAGATACTGCCTACAGGAAAATTAAAGAGACCTTTGGAGATAAGAGAACGACTTGTATGAATATCAAGAGCTCGGATGGAAACCCAGTTCTAAGCAAAGAAGGGAAAGCAGAAAGGTGGAAGGAGTATATAGAGGGTTTATACAATGGCGATGTACTTGAGGACAATATTATGGAAATGGAAGAGAATGTAGATGAAAATGAAATGGGAGATACGATACTGCGTGAAGAGTTTGACAGAGCACTGAAAGACCTGAGTCGAAACAAGGCCCCCGGAGTAGACAATATTCCATTGGAACTACTGACGGCTGTGGGAGAGCCAGTCCTGACAAAACTCTACCATCTGGTGAGCAAGATGTATGAAACAGGCGAAATACCCTCAGACTTCAAGAAGAATATAATAATTCCAATCCCAAAGAAAGCAGGTGTTGACAGATGTGAAAATTACCGAACTATCAGCTTAATAAGTCACAGCTGCAAAATACTAACACGAATTCTCTACAGACGAATGGAAAAACTAGTAGAAGCCAACCTCGGGGAAGATCAGTTTGGATTCCGTAGAAACACTGGAACACGTGAGGCAATACTGACCTTACGACTTATCTTAGAAGAAAGATTAAGGAAAGGCAAACCTACGTTTCTAGCATTTGTAGACTTAGAGAAAGCTTTTGACAATGTTGACTGGAATACTCTCTTTCAAATTCTAAAGGTGGCAGGGGTAAAATACAGGGAGCGAAAGGCTATTTACAATTTGTACAGAAATCAGATGGCAGTTATAAGAGTCGAGGGACATGAAAGGGAAGCAGTGGTTGGGAAGGGAGTAAGACAGGGTTGTAGCCTCTCCCCGATGTTGTTCAATCTGTATATTGAGCAAGCAGTAAAGGAAACAAAAGAAAAATTCGGAGTAGGTATTAAAATTCATGGAGAAGAAATAAAAACTTTGAGGTTCGCCGATGACATTGTAATTCTGTCAGAGACAGCAAAGGACTTGGAAGAGCAGTTGAATGGAATGGACAGTGTCTTGAAAGGAGGATATAAGATGAACGTCAACAAAAGCAAAACAAGGATAATGGAATGTAGTCTAATTAAGTCGGGTGATGCTGAGGGAATTAGATTAGGAAATGAGGCACTTAAAGTAGTTAAGGAGTTTTGCTATTTGGGGAGCAAAATAACTGATGATGGTCGAAGTAGAGAGGATATAAAATGTAGGCTGGCAATGGCAAGGAAAGCGTTTCTGAAGAAGAGAAATTTGTTAACATCCAGTATTGATTTAAGTGTCAGGAAGTCATTTCTGAAAGTATTCGTATGGAGTGTAGCCATGTATGGAAGTGAAACATGGACGATAAATAGTTTGGACAAGAAGAGAATAGAAGCTTTCGAAATGTGGTGCTACAGAAGAATGCTGAAGATTAGATCGGTAGATCACGTAACTAATGAGGAGGTATTGAATAGGATTGGGGAGAAGAGAAGTTTGTGGCACAACTTGACCAGAAGAAGGGATCGGTTGGTAGGACATGTTCTGAGGCATCAAGGGATCACCAATTTAGTATTGGAGGGCAGCGTGGAGGGTAAAAATCGTAGAGGGAGACCAAGAGATGAATACACCAAGCAGATTCAGAAGGATGTAGGTTGCAGTAGGTACTGGGAGATGAAGAAGCTTGCACAGGATAGAGTAGCATGGAGAGCTGCATCAAACCAGTCTCAGGACTGAAGACCACAACAACAACAACAGCGCCATATTTCACCTAGTGGCAGACAGTGGAACTATTACTCGTATTTTTCTCGGCAAAGAACACACCTACGATGTTTCAGTGTCCTTCGATGTATGCAGCCCGCACAACAGCACTCTGAACAATATCACCAGTTCAAGTATCACCATCCAGTACGTGACGTGGATGTAGGACCTGCACACCTCTGTCCTCGTGGAGTGCTCGTTAAGTGATGCTGTTAGAATTCTGCGTAGCAGGCCAGAAGCCACCGGTTCCATATTCGAATGACAACTGTGTGATCGCGAACAGTGCGAGCAGGAATACTGAGCAACGACGAACCGAGGCATACCTACTAGTAGACCACGATTCGGCCGCTGTCTAGCTGCGACACGTGCTGGAAAAACAAGTTCCTCTTCCCTGCATGACCGACAGCGCGACCTTCTCACAATCAACCAAAATTAGAACGCGTTGAAATGAAATGATCGTGTGGCATTGTTAACCAGGAGGCCCCATTCGGGGAAGTTCGGCCGCCGGTTGTAAGTCTTAGTTCGGATGACGCCACACTGGGCGACTTGCGTGTCGATGATGATGATGGTGGTGGTGATGGGATTATGATGGTGGTGGTGATGTGATAACAACAACACAGCACCCAGTCCGCGAGCGGAGAAAATCCCCAACCCAGCCTGGAAACTAGCCCGAACCGCCGCAGGATAGGCAAACAAGTTACCACTCAACTAAGCAGCGGACTACAACGCGTTATCTCAATGAGATACCAGCTGGGTAGTCCTTTCTCACACCGAGTGCAGAGAGCGTTTCTACTAGGTAACTACTCTGAAGAGTCAAAGAAACTGGTACACCGGCCTAATGTCGTGTAGGACCCCCGCGAGCACGCAATAGTGCCGCAATACGACGTGGCATGGACTCGACTAAGGTCTAAAGTAGTGCTGGACGGAATTGACACCATGAACCCTGCACGGCTGTCCATAAATCCGTAAGAGTACGAGGGGGGTGGAGACCTCTTCTGAACAGCACGTTGCAAGGCATCCTAGATATGCTCAATAATGTTCATGCATGGGGAGTTTGGTGGCCAACGGAAGTATTTAAACTCTTAAGACTGTTCCTGGAGCCACTCTGTAGCAATTCTAGAAGTATGTCGTGTCTCACTATCCTGCTGGAATTGTCCAGCTCCTTCGGAATGCACGATGGACATGAATGAACGCAGGTGATCAGACACGATGCTTACGTACGTGTCAGCTGCGAGAGTCGTAACTAGACGTATCAGGGGCCCCACACCATTACAGAGCCTCCACCAGCTTGAACATTCCCCTGCTGACATACAGGGTTCACGGATTCATGAAGTTGTCTCCATACACGTACACGTCCATCCGTTCTATACAATTTGAAACGACACTCGTCCGACAAGGAAGCATGTTTCCAGTGAACAGTCCAATGTCGGTGTTAATGGGCCGAGGCGAGGCTCAAAGCTTTGTGTCGTGCTGTCAACAAGGGTACACGACTGGACCCTTGGCCCCGAAAGCCCATATCGATGATATTTCGTTGAAAGGTTCGCACGCTGACACTTGTTAATGGCCCAGCATTGAAATCTTCAGCAATTTGCGGAAGGGTTGCACTTCTGTCACGCTGAAGGATTCTCTTCAGTCGTCGTTGGTCCCGTTCTTGCAGGATCCTTTTGCAACTGCAGCGATGTCTGAGACTTAATGTTTTACCTGATTCCTGATATTCACGGTACAGTAGTGAAATGGTCGTACGCGAAAATCGCCACCTGGTCGCTACCTCTGAGATGCTGTGTCCCATCGCTTGCGCGCCGACTGTAACACCACGTTCAGACTCACATCTTGATAACTTGCCATTGTAGCAGCAGTAACGGATCTACGAGGGCAGTTCAATAAGTAATGCAACACTTTTTTTTCTCGGCCAATTTTGGTTGAAAAAACCGGAAATTTCTTGTGGAATATTTTCAAACATTCCCGCTTCGTCTCGTATAGTTTCATTGACTTCCGACAGGTGGCAGCGCTGTACGGAGCTGTTGAAATGGCGTCTGTAACGGATGTGCGTTGCAAACAACGGGCAGTGATCGAGTTTCTTTTGGCGGAAAACCAGGGGATCTCAGATATTCATAGGCGCTTGCAGAATGTCTACGGTGATCTGACAGTGGACAAAAGCACGGTGAGTCGTTGGGCAAAGCGTGCGTCATCATCGCCGCAAGGTCAAGCAAGACTGTCTGATTTCCCGCGTGCGGGCCGGCCGTGCACAGCTGTGACTCCTGCAATGGCGGAACGTGCGAACACACTCGTTCGAGATGATCGACGGATCACCATCAAACAACTCAGTGCTCAACTTGACATCTCTGTTGGTAGTGCTGTCACAATTGTTTACCAGTTGGGATATTCAAAGGTTTGTTCCCGCAGGGTCCCTCGTTGTCTAACCGAACACCATAAAGAGCAAAGGAGAACCATCTGTGCGGAATTGCTTGCTCGTCATGTGGCTGAGGGTGACAATTTCTTGTCAAAGATTGTTACAGGCGATGAAACATGGGTTCATCACTTCGAACCTGAAACAAAACGGCAATCAATGGAGTGGCGCCACACCCACTCCCCTACCAAGAAAAAGTTTAAAGCCATACCCTCAGCCGGTAAAGTCATGGTTACAGTCTTCTGGGACGCTGAAGGGGTTATTCTGTTCGATGTCCTTCCCCATGGTCAAACGATCAACTCTGAAGTATATTGTGCTACTCTTCAGAAATTGAAGGAACGACTTCAGCGTGTTCGTAGGCACAAAAATCTGAACGAACTTCTCCTTCTTCACGACAACGCAAGACCTCACACAAGTCTTCGCACCCGAGAGGAGCTCACAAAACTTCAGTGGACTGTTCTTCCTTATGCAGCCTACAGCCCCGACCTCGCACCGTCGGATTTCCATAGGTTTGGCCCAATGAAGGACGCAATCCGTGGGAGGCACTACGCGGATGATGAAGTTATTGATGCAGTACGACGTTGGCTCCGACATCGACCAGTGGAATGGTACCATGCAGGCATACAGGCCCTCATTTCAAGGTGGCGTAAGGCCGTAGCATTGAATGGAGATTACGTTGAAAAATAGTGTTGTGTAGCTAAAAGATTGGGGAATAACCTGGTGTATTTCAATGCTGACTAAAACAACCCCTGTTTCAGAAAAAACATGTGTTGCATTACTTATTGAACTGCCCCCGTAAGAACTGCGCCAGACACTTGTTACCTCATACACGCGTTGCCGACCGCAGCGCCGTATTCTGCCAGTCTTTGAATACGCATGCCTATAGCAGTTTCTTTGGCGCTTCAGTGCACAATGTGTGGTTGCGCTGCAATGTTAATTATTTGCCTGTGCGAGTATGTAGCACATTACATGCCAGTTTGATGCTGTTGCATACTTTGCAATTTTCCTAGCCAGCAGTGTGTGTAAACTACATGGCGGGTAACATCTGCAATTCCATGAGGCTGTTGCTGATTAGTCTGTTGTAGCACACACAGAAGTCTCATTGCGAGAAACTCGCAGCGAAATACGGAGAGACGTGCGGAACATCGATGCTTAGATCTTGGATTGGTAACGTATTAGCGATAAATGTGGCAGGTTTCTTTTTTCTTTTTAAGGCGTCTTTAACTTTAACACAAACATAGTTCGATAACAAAAATCGTAACTTTAACATAGTGGTAAACTGAAATGTTACTAATACTCATCACACAGGAATCTCTTTGTCAAAAGCCTTGTTTTCGTATCTTCAACGAATCATCCATCCGTGAGATGTACAGTGCTGTAGACAACGGCGCTCACGTCGATGCCTGTTCTTGACTCCAGGAAAACATTTTACGTCGTCCCGTTCTGTCAGCAAAACGGAGTATCGGATCGCAATGGCGACTGGATTAAAGACTTTCTTGCAGACAGAACTCAACAAGTCGCTTTTAACGGGACAAAAATGACAGAGGTCAAGGTAATTTCCGGGGTGCCGCAAGGGCATGTGATTTTACAATGTGCATAAATGATCTAGTAGAAAGCGTCGGATGCTCTCCTTAAGACTGTTGGCAGATGATGCGGTTGTCTATAACAAAGTAACAACGCCAGAAGACATCATTTGCAGAATGCCCTACATACGATTGATGAATGTTGCAGGCTCCAGCTGTTGAACCTGATCGCAAGCGGATGCTACAAATTGCACGTACACAGGAAAAGAAATCCACTATCGTGCAACTACACTATTGATGACCAACTGCTGAAATAGTATCTACAGTAAAAGATCTCGCATCAACTATGCAGAACCACCTTAAGTTGAACAAATATACTGCCGGAAAAGAATTCATGATTTAGAGCCTTCCAGTTCACTCAAGATCTGTTGTTGCAACAGTGCATATGGAGTAAATCAAATGATTACATTTACCGACCAACAACACAAGCGGTTCTGAAGTACCAGCTGTCGACCTATGCTGAAACACCTATGTTAGCACGTGGTGCAGTCTCCACGGGCGGCAACCCACACTCCCTAAGTCTGTCATCCATTCGATCGTACAGACGGCGAATACTGTCCTGGGATACGCTATGCACGCCTGCTCGATCTGTTCACGTAGCTGAATAAGAGTTATTCGTTGACGAGTCGCACGAGTCACTTGCCGACCCATCATATCCCACACGTACTCGATTGCACCCAGTCTAAAGATCGCAATGGCCAGGGAAGTTGCTGCACGTCTTGCTGAGCACATTGAGTTTCACAAGCGGTGTGCGGGTGAGCATTTTCCAGCTGGCACATGTCACCTAACTGCTGCAAGAATGCCAAAAGAACGTGTCTAACAAAATTCTGCACGTACTGAGCGCTGGTTAGCGTCCCCTCCAGAAATAACAAACGTGAAAGAGAGTTGCAGCTCATCGTACCACAGACCATAAGGCCTGGGACGAGGCCAGTGTATCTTTGACGTATGCACTCCACGAGACGGCGCCCACCAGGTCTACGACGAACGCGCAAACGACCGTCACCTGCGTGCATGCAGAATCTGCTGTCACTGCTGAAGACAACGGCGCGCTATTCCATCTTCCAGGTGATCCTCTGACGGCACCAGTCGAGCCGTGCACGTCGATGCCGTGGCGTGAGTGGAAGACGGGCTAGAGGTGTGCGTGCCCGTAGTCCCACTGGTAATAACCGGTTCGCAATAGTTCATTCTGACACGTCTGGGCTTACAAGCCCTCTTACCTGTGATGTGGTTCCTGTACAATCTGCCACTGCTGCCCTTACAATACGACGATCCTGGCTGGTGTCTGTGCTGCGTGGGTATCCAGAATGTCGTCTACAGGTGTGAGGATGTTCAAGTGATCACTGATACCAGCATCGCTGCACAACTGACGCAGCGCGTCCAACGCATGTGACAACTCTGCGAAAGAACCATCTCGCCACTATGAAGGCCGGAATTCAATATTCCGAGATTTACAGTGTTAAGAGTGTGTCGAGATTATCAAATTTCAGGCATTACCTCTCACCACGGATAACGCAGTGGCCCACGGCCTTCACTTAATGACCGAGAGCTAGAGACAAGCGAAACTGCCTGAAATAACCGCAGAAATCAACGTGGAACGTATGACGTACGTATACGTTAGGACAGTGTGGCGAAATTTGGCGTTAATGGGCTATGGCAGCAGCCGACTGACGCGTGTGCCTTTGCTGACAGCACGACATCGCCTGCAGCGCCTCTCCTGGTCTCATGACCATATCGGTTGGACCCTGGAAGACCGGAAAACTGCGCCGTGGTCAGGTGAGTCCCGATTCCAGTTGGTAAGAACTGCTGGCAGGGCTCGAGTGTGGCGTAAATCCTACGAAACCATGGACCCACGTTGTTCAAATGGTTCAAAAGGCTCTGAGCACTATGAAACTTAACATCGGAGGTCATCAGTCCCCTAGAACTTAGAGCTATTTAAAACAAACTAACCTAAGGACATCACACACGTCCATGCCCGAGGCAGGATTCGAACCTGTGACCGTAGCAGTCGTGCGGTTCCGGACTGAAGCGCCTAGAACTGCTCGGCTACCGCGGCCAGCGAACCCACGTTGTCATCATGGCACTGTGCAAGCCAGTGGTGACTCCATAATGATGTGGGCTGTGTTTGCATGGAATGGGTTGGGTCCTCTGGTTCAGCTGAACTACTTTGACACCCTCTGCAGCCATTCATGGACTTTATGTTCCCAAAGAACGATTGAATTTTTATGGATGACAATGTGGCAAGTCACCATGCCGCAGTTGCTCGCGATTGGTTTGGAGAACATTTCTGGACGGTTCGAGCGAATGATTTGGCCACCCAGATCGCCCGACATGAATCCCATCAAACATAACTGAGAGGTCAGTTGGTGCACAGAATCCTGCACAGGCAATACTTTCTCAATTACGGAAGAGTATAGAGGAGCAAGACTCAATTATGCAGGGGACTTCTAGCAGCTTGTTGAGTCCCTGTCAGGTCGAGCTGCTGCAGTGCGCCTGACACCAAATTAGGAGGTATCCCATTACTTTTTTCACGTCAGTGAGCAAGTGTGGATAGCCGTATAGTCATCATTTCTTCGCTCAGTACGCGAATGGAAGAGGGTGGAAAGAAGACAATGCCATGGATCATACAATGGCTTATGGAGTGTACTTTTAGATGTAGATCTTGAAATGACATACTCTTACAGAGAACAGCATTGTCACCGAACAAACTAATAGTGATACCTATCTGATAAATCATTTACGAACATACTGTACTGTTACATATCCCCGATTTTACTTTCCTATGCTTGATATTCGCCGCCGTCGACTACAATATACTGAGCGAAACAAAAACTCACCCAGTAAATTGCATACCTGGGAAGATATTTCATACGATCGTATCTCTTATTAGTCGACGCTGTGGTAGACCCTCGGAATACTATGACGACGGAGTGTAGCTGTTGAGATGCACTCAGCGTTTGCGAGGTGACGCTTTTGAATGAAGTGAGCTGCGTGCTCGACACGAGCGGCCCTCACTGAACGCACACCCGTCTCCTAACTGTGTGGAGTGGCGCACGACTGGACCCCCCCCCCCCCCTCCCCCGCTATCTTCTGTGTGGCTGGCCGGCTCGCGCGCTGACACGGCGTCGTTAATCAGGGCCGCTCAACACACTCTGACAGGCGATAAAACTAAAGCTGGCCAAGTGATCCAGCTGTGTGGGCCCTGTGAAGCTGGGCAGCCCCATCCACAGAGGCATCAAGCACCCACCCAATTTGCGGCGGTGACCGCCGCCGCCGCCGCCGCCGCCGCCAGCGAACAGTTACACAAAATACAATATATACAGAATCTAAAGTGTAATTATAAGAGTCGAAGAACATTACAAGGAAGTAGTAGTTGATATATACTAAGATGGTATCTGTTCTTTCGGACATGTCCGAAATAACAGATACCATCTTACTATATATATAGTTAAGGCTCACCGGCCACTTGACTATCTTCTTCTTCTGTGCGAATGCACAAACAGTGCCCGAACTCTTACGGGAATCGGCAACGCGCCGCGAGTAATGAGTATAATGGGCGGGGGCACTACGAATGTAGTGCGGGACAATAGGTCGAGAATGTGGGTTTCGCGGGGGGCGTGCCTGAGATAAATTCCTGCAGTCGCGCTATCTTCTGTGTCCTCGGTGGCTCAGATGGATAGAGCGTCTGCCATGTAAGCAGGAGATTCCGGGTTAGAGTCCCTGTCGGGGCACTCATTTTCATCAGCCCCCGTTGACGTATGTCAACGCCTGTAAGCAGCTAAGGGTGTTCATTTCATTGTAATGGTAGTAGTTGAGATGGGAGAGATAAGACACTGTCGTAGCCTATCCTCAATGCTGCAAGCAGCAAATGAAACAAAGCTAAAATGCGAAGATGGAATTATCAAGTTCTGGGAGAATAAATAATTATGTGGCTTGCCGATGATATTTTGATACTGTCAGACACAGCAAAATACTTTGAAGAGCAGTTATTGGGGATGGATCGTGTTTTGAAAGGAGAAAATAAAATGATCAGATTATAACTGTGTGCCGGACCGAGACTCGAACCCGGGGCCTTTGTCTTTCACGGGCAAGTGCTCTACCATCTGGGCTACCCAAGCACGACTCACAACCCGTCCTCACAGCTTCAATTCTACCAGTACCTCGTCTCCTACTTTCCAAGCTTCACAATAATTTCGCCGCATCAAACCAGGCGGCGATACTGAGGGAGTTGGATTAGGAAATGTGCCATTGAAAGTAACTGACGAAGTTTGCTGTTTACACAACAAAGTAAATCGCGATGACCGAAGTAGACATGATATGAAATGCAGACAGGCGATATCAAGAAAACATTTTCTGAAAAAGATGTATTTGTTGACAGCCAATATTGATTACGGCGCCACGAAGTCTTTGTCTGGAGAGGTGCCTTTTACAAAGTGAAACATGGACAATAAATCGTCCTGACGAGAGAGAAAAATGTTTTGAAATGTTACGCTACCGAAGAACGCTGAAGATAAAGGTTCAAGATGATGCAGAGTGCAGTAGCTATGCAGAGATTAAATGATTTGAATAGCATATACTAGCGTGAAAAGCTGCATGAAACCCGTCTTCGGTATGAAGACCACACGAGCAGAACCTAGTACCTTATACTGGACGCTGAATGTTAGACAGAAATGGAGCTAACACTGTGCGGGTAAAAGACGTATGACCGCTACTATTGTGAATATACATTAACGATCTATTGAGTAACATCATCGAAACTCCTACCGTGTTCGTTTTGACGCTGGGTGATGGTCAGGAAATGCCTAACAGCGAACATTATTTTCCTCTGAGTACTGAATACCTCTTTCTATAAATGTGGATAAATGCACGGTAGTAGCCACAGCAAATACAGAGAGCAAGACAGTAACCGATTTCCAGATTATTGTCAAGCTTTTGGAGCTTGTCTTATCGCATTCCTATCTAGGGGTAATAATACGACGTGAGAAGAAATTCAACGCCCGCCGGAAATTAGCAGTTGGGAAGATTTCTGCTCAGCAAATCCAAATATTTATCTTGAGGAGTCGAACGAGAGTGTTAGGAGGCGCAGCTGGCAGAGGAGAGCAGAGCTGCTGTTACTTCAGCCCGTGGGCTTATCTCTCTCCTCTTGAGCCCAGCGAAGCCACGCCACTGCTTCTGTCAGCAGGTCTTCGGATCCTGCGGCACTTGTTGATAACCGGCGTCCTGACCATCTATAAGCCTGCACTGACAGTTAAGTCTACACCAGTTCCAGCGACCTCCTACTTGCACGACAAATCAGGAGGACAGCAAACCATATCTATTTATTTCCCAGAAAGTTGTTTTCATATACACGCCCCCTCAGTTGCAATGACAGCTACAAATATTTTGGTTCAAATGGCTCTGAGCACTATGGGACTTAACATCTATGGTCATCAGTCCCCTAGAACTTAGAACTACTTAAACCTAACTAACCTAAGGACATCACACAACACCCTGTCATCACGAGGCAGAGAAAATCCCTGACCCCGCCGGGAATCGAACCCGGGAACCCGGGCGCGGGAAGCGAGAACGCTACCGCACGACCACGAGCTGCGGACAACAAATATTTCCTATGACGTGAACCGTTTCAGGTGATTTGCGAAAATAGCGTTTTTCTTACGTTTACATGTTGCAAATTTGTATTTGTATCTATATTAAACGTTACTCTGGTTCTTAAACTTTGTTTTAAAATATAATTATTGTCTGTGTCGTTTATGCCCGTAGTGTTGTAACTATTAATAGAGGGAACGTCTTCAAATTGTGACCGACTGTTAATCACAATCTCGATAACTCAATACATTTATTCGGAGGCTGTTAATAACTAACCGTGTACAGGGTATTTCAGGATCTGCACTTCACGTTATTGCTAACAGCTTTTTCACTGCAATGTATACTTTGTACTTAGGCGAAACATTATCCCATTGCATTCTGTACGAAATAAACGAATGGAAATAAACAAGACAAGTTCATTGACAAAAAAAGCACTCACGCCCAGAGAAGAATACGGGCAATTCAAGCATCTACGAGAATCTGCGCGTGTACTTTCCAGTTCCTTCCAATGCGCAAAATTATACACTACTGGCCATTAAAATTGCTACACCAAGAAGAAATACAGATGACAAACGAGTATTCATTGGACAAATGTATTACACTAGAACTGACATGTGATTACATTTTCACGAAATTTGGGTGCATAGATCCTGAAAAATCAGTACCCAGAACAACCACCTCTCGCCGTAATAACGGCCTTGATACGCCTGGGCATTGTGTCAAAGAGCGTGTACAGGTACAGCTAGCTGCCCATGCAGCTTCAACATGATACCACAGTTCATCAAGAGTAGTGACTGGAGTATTGTGACGAGCCCGTTGCTCGGCAACCATTGACCAGACGTTTTCAATTAGTGAGAGATCTGGAGAATGTGCTGGCCAGGGAAGCAGTCGAACATTTTCTGTATCCAGAAAGGCCCGTACAGGACCTGCAACAAGCGGTCGTACATTATCGTGCTGAAAAATAGGGTTTCGCAGGGATCGAATGAAGGGTAGAGCCACGGGTCGTAACACATCTGAAATGTAACGTCCACTGTTCAAAGTGCCCTCAATGCCAACAAGAGGTGACCGAGACGTGTAACCAATGGCACCCCATACCATCACGATGGGTGATACGCCAGTATGGCGATGACGAATACACGCTTCCACCGTGCGTTCACCGCGATGTCGTCAAACACGGATGCGACCATCATGATGCTGTAAATACAACATGGGTTCATCCGAAAAAATGACGTTTTGCCATTCGTGCACCAGGTTCGTCGTTGAGTACACCATCGTATGCGCTCCCGTCTGTGATGCAGCGTCAAAGGTAACCGCAGCCATGGTCTCCGAGCTGATAGTCCATTCTGCTGCTAACGACGTCGAACTGTTCGTGCAGATGGTTGTTGTCTAGCAAACGTCCCCATCTGTTGACTCAGGGATCGAGACGTGGCTGCACGATCCGTTACAGCCATGCGGATAAGATGCCTGTCATCTCGACTGCTAGTGATACGAGGCCGTTGGGATCCAGCACGGCGTTTCGTATTACCCTCCTGAAACCACCGATCCCATATTCTGCTAAAAGTCATTGGATTTCGACCAACGCGAGCAGCAATGTCGCGATACGATAAACTGCAATCGCGACAGGCTACAATCAGACCTTTATCGAAGTCGGATACGTGATGGTACGCATTTCTTCTCCCTACACGAGGCATCACAACAACGGTTCACCAGTCAACGCCGGTCAACTGCTGTTTGTGTATGAGAAATCGGTTGGAAACTTTCCTCCTGTCAGCACGTTGTAGGTGTCGCCACCGGCGCCAACGTTGTGTGTCGGTAAAATTTCGCGTCTGTAGCACGTCATCTGCGTGGTGTTGCTATTTTAATGGCCAGTAGTGTATATATTGAATTACGGCAGTTTCCAGCTTTTTTACACCCTGCCTTGTAGGGTAATGTTTCAGAGTGATATCCCATTTGTCAAAAATTAATTTACTAACAAATTCGAATGCCACCTTTTCTGCAGCCACAGTCGAAAATATTGATAACCTCTGCGTCAAATTTGATCTTTTCTGCCTTGACAATCACAACTGATTTCCTGCTTGCATCAGGGTCAAGCAGTATCATCACCATGATGCTACTAATGGAATTTCCGCAGATACATCTAAATGACTACTCTGCAATTCACACTTAGCTGCCTAGTTGAGTCCTTCGAACCACCTTCTGCCCATTTGTCTACAATTCCTAACAGCGCACGGTGAAAAACGAACGTCGTGCGAGCTATGATTCCTCTTTATAACTTCGATGATCAGTTTTTCTTTTGTGGGTAAGAGCCAACAAAATACTTCGCGTTATGAGAAAGTTGGTCACTGAAAATTCCTGAAAATATTTCGCCTCTGTTTTAATGACTGTCACCCCAATTCGTGTATCATATCCGTAACACACATTCCCCTAATAATAAAAAACGAGTTGCCCAACTTTTTTGATGTCCTCCGTCAATCGTGCCTGATAGGGATCGCATACCACACAGCAATACTACAGTAGAGGACTGACACGGGTAGTGTAGGCACACTCTTTAGAAAATTTGCTGTATTTTATAACAATTACTGTTTTCGCAATAAAACGCAGCTTTACTTTGCCTCCCTACGTAACATTTCCTATCTGATCGTTCCAGTTTAAGCAGTTTATAATTCCTAGGTATTTAGTTGAACTGACAGACTTTCAATGTATGTGATTTAACGTGTAACCGAAAATTAACGGCTTCCTTTTAGTAGTCACATGGATGATGTCACTTTTTCCGTTCACGTCACTGTCTGTTACGTACGCCTTGCTGTGTGCTGGCAAGCGACCACGCGGCTCGCTAATTGCAGTTTCTGACACGCAGAAGTACGTGCTGGCCACAAAGAGGCTACATAGCCCTAATCACACTCTTGCTGTTGCAAAACTGAAGCGAGCGATAAACTTCTGCAACTCGAGTGACCTGGAGCTTCAGATTTTCGCCGACGCATAACCCAGTCGCTAACATTCGCAAGGACAAAAGATGATCACATAGCACTCTTTGTGTTTTTTTTAGAGTCATCGACATAATTGTTGACGTCATCGAGCATGCGTTTAACACGGCATGTACTTATAGTCTCGTATTTGTATGCACGTGCTTAATGCATGTGTTAATATGAATACATGTGTGAATCACTGATTGTGCATTCGTGTCCGCTGTGAAGTTCTGTCGTTTCCAACTACAGTCCACAATATTCCGTTGCTTTAATCTGAATTGGGATAGACTGAAGGGCATTCGGATGTTGCCCTACATTAACAGTACAGAAGCAAAATAGCTTGTAAGAAGCTGTGTATCACTACAGCCATACATGCGAACAGCGCAGGGGGAAGGAGGCGTGTTTTATGTAGAGACTTGTCCTATTGCACCGAACCTCAGAAATCTGCAATGCTGGGGAGACTGTCAGTAATGTGGTAGGAGAGGCCTTCCAGGACAACGATTTTTTAAATTTTATTTCGGTGTCCCTGTACTTGAGTTGATTAGTAAAACAGACGTTGTAGGCTCAAAAGATTGAGAGGTGTCTAACCCCATGTTACAGGAGGATCGGATGAGTCAATGATGATGATAACGTGGTGTAGTGTGCACGTGAAGCGGCCAGTACACACTCAGATGATTCTTGAAATCTGCGCGGCTACTGGCTAGAGTTTAGCCCTACAGCGAGGTCATGTGCACTGTGCGGGAAGAATGGTTAGGTACACTCAAATGCAAAATTGTGACTTACTATCAATTGGAAATCTCAGCGTGTTCATCTAATGCCTAAACAAGGGCCAAAGGCCACGCAAATAGAACAGGAAACATAACAAACGCTGATGTTGCCGATTATGAATGGATGAAACATGTTTGGTTAAAAACAAAACTTACAAAAAATGGTTCAAATGGCTCTGAGCACCATGGGACTTAACTTCTGAGGTCATCAGTCCTCTAGAACTTAGAACTACTTAAACCTAATTAACCTAAGGACATCACACACATCCATCCCCGAGGCAGCATTCGAACCTGCGACCGTAGCGGTCACGCGGTTCCAGACTGTAGCGCCTAGAACCGCTCGGCCACACCGGCTGGCACAAAACTTACAAAAGACGGATAATATTCGTTGCTGCCTAAATTACAAACATAATTTGCGTAGAAACTGAGGAAGAATGGCTGGGGATATTGACGACAGAAACTGAAGTATTAGCAAGTCTTGCCTGAACGTAGGTCTGGAGTGTGGTCCTTAACGGAAGTGGGATAAACAACGCAGAAATGAAGTGAATATAAGCTTCCGAAACGTGGCGCTACATGGGACTGCTTAGGAGTGCATGGATGGGTCGTATAGCTAACCAGCTGCAGTGCCCGGTGTTGACCGGAATGTCCTATATCTGGCACACAATGTGACTAGCCCTGTGCCTTGTCGATACTCAGACCGAGTGCAAGCCGCATGGGAACTGCAGTTGCTGTGAATCGAATGCCATAATTAAATCACAGGGTAACCAATCGAATGCGAGGAATGAATACGTCTTCACCTGCGGCTTACCCCTGATGACTGTGGCGTCTGGCAAGTACGGCAATACGTTCTTCACGGCAGCTTTGTTCCGTTGCGTACGTAACAACGGCAACTAATTAATAAACAAGAGTTTGCAATCATGTTTCCCCTCAAATTCTCGAGCAGTCGCTCGTCCCACGATCTAGTGACTACTACCTCCAAGACGGATATTGTCGCTGTAATTGCTTCTCGGGA
The DNA here is from genome assembly GCF_021461385.2 of Schistocerca piceifrons. Taxonomy (NCBI): domain Eukaryota; kingdom Metazoa; phylum Arthropoda; class Insecta; order Orthoptera; family Acrididae; genus Schistocerca; species Schistocerca piceifrons. The sequence goes on along the minus strand of NC_060140.1, from coordinate 849,086,949 downwards.
CAAGAATTACAGTCTGTTTACCACTATATAAAAGATGTTAAAAAACTAATTATTCCACTCCAAAACTCCATATTTATTGATGAAGACTTACTACAAACATGGATTAATTACAAAATTCTCACGAAAATGAAGTTTTAGCTATGCCATTACAAATGCTCTGTGTGTCCGCCAGCAGCACCACGAATAACATCTGCACGAAGCTAAATTCATCATAAATTATACACAGCTATGACGGCTATTACTTTGTTCTTCACTTCTATCTCACGAGGTAAAGGGGAGATGAACACATTTTCCTTCATACATCCCCACAAGAAAAAGTCGCATGGCGTTATGTCTGGCCATCTTGGAGGCCAAGTAATCAGGGCATTGTCTCGGGGTACTGTGCGCTCCATCCTGTTGCAAAATGGAGTCACCGGAGACCTCCTGAAGTGAAAAAAGCCAGTTCTGCGCCATTTGAGGATAGCACATTCCTCAAAAAAGAAGGGATCGTACACTGTTTCACGAGCAATGGCACAAACAAATGTGCACTTTACGTGAATCTCTTGCATGGTCAAGAAAGTCATGAGGGTTCTGGACTCCCCATACGCGCAAGTATGACGCTCCCCATAACTTCTGTGAAATCAGATACAATGTGTGAAGTTTATGAGAAATTTAGTTATCGTCTAGGTGTTGTTCATGCTGCTGCTGCTGGTGGACACACAGAAAATTTGTAATAGCTTTGCTAAAACTAAGATTTTCTGACTATTTTGCAATTGTACCACGTTTATAGTACTTTTTATCGGTAAATATGGAGTTTTAAAATCCGGTAACTATTTTTGAAACACCCTGTACTTCGTTTGTTAGACATTTACTTTGTCATTAATTTTCTTCACTGGTTCATACGAATGCAGAAATTTGAAGTAAATCCGCCGACAACTTTATACACGAAATCGTATGTAGACAGTGATTTTCTCTTGAAGGTGAAGTGTGCGAAATTTCGTCAAGATCTGAATAAAACTGTTGATCTGTATGAATTACAAACAGATATTATTCTTTATAGATGTAGAGATGATGATGATGATGGATGACGATTATTTTGGGTGAGGGGCTCTCAACACCACGGCCATCGGCGCCCTGACAGTCAGCATGCCAATATGAAGGGTGGGGACAAAAGCTGTCCCCACATGCGGAGCAGTTTATAATGCATTGAAGCCTGCCGTCCTTCTCCACCAATTTAGGGATGAGGTCTGACAGTTCAGAATATTTCACCACTCTTAACACTGGAACCAGTATCTGCGAGGGTGGTTGGCCTCCGTGGAGACTGACGGCTGCCCTAATAGCAGTATATAGGACACACGCTGACAAAATATGCTAAACTGTAAGTGGCACCCACAAACTTCACAGAGTGGTGGATCCTCCCACCGGAGGAGGAAGCCATATGTTAAAGGGCTATGTTCGATGCGCAACCTCCCTCCAGCAGTGAGGCTGACACGAAGACCGCCATGCATGTGTGGTCGATCAGAGCGATAACTGTATTTCCCATAAAGCTCGCACATTATATCTGTCACCGTCTATCATTGAGTCTCCCGCTGACGCATGATGCAACCGTCACAAAATAAGATGGCATGCAACGGAAAGGAACACTGACGGACACCACCATCCTGACATGCTTCCTTGGCTGCATTGTGTGCCACGTCGTTTCCCTGTATCCCGAAGTGGCCAGGTATCCACCAAAGGTTCACCTCCTTGCCACGGTTTTGCAAGCGCTGTAAGGAGTCATGTATGAGCTGAATCAACTAGTCTACTGGTTACATTTGGTGAAGGGCTTGTAATGCACTAAGCGAGTCGGACAGAAAGAAATCTTGTACGATGATGTCTGCAAATCCTCGCCAGTTCATCATAATGCCACATGACGTCACATCATTATGTGTTAATTGTTCCGAAAGACGCAATTTGAAAACCCTACCCGGGAAAACGGGGGAACAATCAAGGACATTCTCTTGCTGGGATCCATCAGTGTAAACAACGATAAAGCTGTGGTACGTAATAAAAATTGAAGAAAACAAAGCTGTAAAAACGTAATCTGGAGTACAGGCTTTCTTGTACCGCGTGAAGCTTAATGTCACTTTGGGCCTTTGAAGACACCAAGGCGGCAATGCATTCCATCCCTGACTGTGTATTCCGAGGTCTCATACATCCAGATCCTTGAGACAGTCAACAGCACGAATGCCGAATGGCCTGGTCGCATGGGGCCGATTCCTGAACCGCCGTTCAAAGTTGGGTTGGACCACTGCACTAAATGCCAATGACTGAGCTGACGCTGAGATTTTCAGCGTCTGTCGATCAAAAAGGACATGTCGCCGAATCCAGAGCCGTGGTTCACCAGTCTCTGCACACAAGTTGGGATGGTCTGAAAGGCTCCTGTCGATCTCAGAATATCCTAATGGTGGATAGCGGAGACACCTTAAGATAGGAAATACGGGGTGATCTGCAGACCACGCTGCCACAATCTAGGCGTGATCGAACAAACGCCGTACAAAACTGCAGGAGGCGGCACCTGCGAGCTCCCAAATGCTTCTCCGCCAAGGGATTTCAAAACATTCAATGACTGGAAGCCTTTTGTTCGTAGGTCTTTCAGGTGTAAGAGCCAAGTTAATTTCTACTCAAGTGATAAACCCAAACACCACACATTTTCTTGAAAACGTAAAACATTGTGCACCACTGTGAGCACTAGTTGGTTAAAACTTCGACGAGCACAGTTAAAACTGATGCATGTAGTCTTCTCGGGCGAGTGCAGAAAATCAGTCGTCCTGGCGCAGACTTCCAGCCTCCCGATGGTCAGCTCTAGCTGCGTCGTCGTCATTGTAAGAACGGAGGGAGAGTAGAAGATTGCAAAGTCATCCACAAACAAAGAGCATTTGACAGGGCTCCTGACTGCGGAGGAAATGCCACTGATAGCAATGGCAAACAATGTGTCACTGAGTACACCGCCTTTGGGGACCCCATTCTCTTGAACACAGCAGTCAGACAAAGCATCGCCAACGCGATATCTAAAGCGTCGGTCCGCGAGAAAGGATTGGATAAGAAGAAGCGGCAGACGTCCACGTAGTCGCCATTCATGAAGTTGGCTGTAGATGTAAGGGTAATTAATTTAATTGGGTACAAAAGAAATTTATGACACAACCTAACCAAAAGGTTGGATCTGTTCATAGGGTACATCTTCAAGTGTCTAGGAATCATCAGTTTGCTGATGAAGGTACGCGTGTGAGCGCATGGGAGGGTGAGGGGGAGGGCATTATAGAGGGAAACCAAGGCTTGACTACAGTAAGCTGGTCCAAACAGAAGTGGGTAGGTAGCTGTATTTACGCAGAAGTGAAGTGACTTACGTAAGATACGTAGGTGAGGAAAGCTGCACCAAAAATAGTCTTCGGATTGAGGACTTGAAAACTATCAAGTATGGATAACAGTGGAGATGGACACATTCAGAAACGCCCTGTTAGTCTCGCAGCAGGGCAGTATAGCCCATAAGAAAATGTAAGCAGGGATGGTCGGAGAATTCAAACGGCAACATCTGTACGAAACTCATGTTTGTTCTCGCGGAGCCCTGTCGTGTAAATTTAGAGAATCTCCATTCGAAGAAGATGCTTACCATCGTGTATGTCGCGCCGGATGAAGTGAGATAATAGGGCACGTAAAGAGGCGTAAGGCAGTTAGTTATCCTACGCACAACACGCGAATGGAAGAGAGCAAATTCCACCGCGCACTGTGCAGTCACTTTTGGAGTTTTCTAACAAGGAGACGGCACGACCGTGAGGTCGGGGATTTGTCCGAAATTTTGTGTGGTGAAAGAGGACCCCTAACACCTCACGTGCTTAAAGTATTAGGACGCACTACCCGTAAAATCCCGAGAAAAATCGATCCAAAGTTTCTTAGGTCCCTTATGAGTATACAATGTTAGACCATCTACGAGCCGCCGTCCGGAATAGATGGTTGGGGCTCGGACTCTTACGCCAGATGTCTCGTGTTCGATTCCTCCTCCGGCACTTTTTTTTTCCTTCTGTTTCATTTTCTTTTGTTATTCCACCAATTATTCAAAAAGTTTCTCAAACCTACATTATTTTAGCTCAAGAACGTAAAGTTTTTCATTCACTGAAAAATATACGTCCTCGTTGTTGTATTTGGTTTTATGGGGTTTCAAGGTTTAAAGATACTTTGTATGGGTCCCCTTGGGATTGTAACGGTCATCTGCGCAAAGGACTGCGCGCGAGACGTGAGAAGTAAATTGCAGTTTGTTTTTCGATTTCGTCGTGAACAGATGCGCCTGTTTCAAATTTCAACGTGTTATTCCGATCCGAGGTTAAACATGTCGACTGAAGAAGTTGCTGGCTCGTCTGGAATAGGAGAAGAAACTTCTGAAGAATCCATTCATAGTTATCTATCAAAATTACGGTTGAAGGACGCAGTGGTGTATTATGAAAAGCTGTTGATGGAAAATAATTTAATTGCATCGACATCTTCGGAAGAAATCTTGTTTATAATTATTATATGCATAAAAATTGAATATTTCCCAATCGACTTTGTTATTCTAATTAAAAACTCAATGTTCCTCCTCATATACTTTACAATGTAAAATGGAAAACCCATCGCCATGAATTTTCGGGAAACTTTCTGAATAATTGGTGGAATAACAAAAGAAAATGAAACAGAAGAAAAAAAAAGTGCCGGAGGAGGAATCTAACACGAGACCTCTGGCTTAAGAGTCCGAGTCCTAACCATCTACGCCGGACGGCGGCTCGGCGATGGACGAACATTATATACTCATACGGCACCTAAGAAACTTTGGATCGATTTTTCCCGGTATTTTCCTGGTAGTGCGTCCTAATACTTTAACCACGTGAGGTGTTAGGGGTCCTCTTTCACCAACCCCACGGTCGTGCCGTCTCCTTGTAAGACGCAACACCCCTTATACAGGGTGACTATTATTGAACTATGTCAAAAAAAACGTAGATAAGTTAAAAACTACGGCGTGCACACACTTTATTCAACATGTAAACGTAGCTGCAGATAATTGGATTTAGGTTATGACTTGTTCGACACGCCTGCCATCTTTGGCGATGACGTGGCTCAGACGAATAGCGAAATTCTGCATGACCCGCTGAAGTATCGGAACGTCTACGACCTCCTGAATGGCTGTTTTCAGCTCAGCAATGGTTTTGGGGTTACTGATGCACACCTTGTCTTTAATACAGCCCCACAACAAGGAGCCGTATGAGTTCAGATCCGGAGAATATGGCAGTCAATCGAGGCCCATGCCAGTGGCCTCTGGATACCCGAGAACCACAATGCGGTCCCCAAAGTGCTCCTCCAGGACATCAAACACTCTCCTGCTTGGATGGGGTATCGGTCGGTAGTCACCGTACCATCAAGGAATATCGCACAGATTATTCCGTGACTGGACATTGCACACAGCACAGTCATCCGTTGAGGGTGAAGAGACTTTTCGATACGAAATGCGGATGCTCAGTCCCCCAAACGCGCCAGTTTTGCTTATTGACGAACCCATCCAAATGAAAGTTCGTCGCTAAACCAACCCATGACATGCGCTTACTGATTGCCATAATGCCCCGCGGCCAACCGTGCAGTTTGAACGTCCTCAGGCAAACCGTTCAGAAGTCGTGACGATTTTATTTCATATAGTTGAATGATTGTCACTGTGTATTTCGTGCAATTAAATCAAACACCTCGAAGCTTATTACCAAGACTATATAAAAAAAATCATGACAAGCACTCGGAAACTGCACTGAAGGAAGGTAACCACAGATGAACTGGACAACATTGTGCTGTAATATTCGCCAGATATTCCAGCCTTCACGCAGCCGCTCACGACGGTATCCGCTTGTCAGTGACAAAATCCCAACGAACGACAGAATGCACAGAAACCACGCCAGTGCAACAGCGGCCTGCCGCAAATGCGGACACGTGGACACGCTTGCGCATAGATTTGTTTGTGGAGCAGCGCAGAGGGTGCGGGATTTCGCCAGCCACCGACCGAGTGGCCACATTCGATAGGACGAGCACACGCCATCTGAACGCTCGAGAACTGACGCCGCCTGACCGCACGCCGTGTACCCAATTACCAAAACACGACTCAGTACTCTGGATGATCGGCCACACAGCCACCTACACCTCTGAGAACCGAGGTGTTACATTCTCGGAATACCTGCCCTGTACTGAATGTATTTTCGACTTGTGCGGGATACCGAAGAGAAGATCTAGCACGAATCTGATTCAGGAATCCCCGCCAGTAATATCCACCACACCTCGGTTGCTATGTAATCGACAAAATGATAAACAAAAGGTCACAAAAGAGTATCCTAAATTATTAAGGCTATTTCAAGTAAATTATTGAGTGTGAAGAAATAGCTGAAGGTAATCAAGGAAGACAAAAGTAATTAATCAAAAGAAAACTGCTCTCGTGAAGTTCTCTGTTCTGGTGCTTCCGTGTGCTTGCATTCTACACCACAGATGAAGTACAGGATGTATCAAAAACCATCATGCGATTTTAAAAAATCAAAAAATCGTAGCTTACCTTATTTGAGATACTCTATGTGATCAAAAGTACCCGGACACCTGGCTGAAAATGACATGCAAGTTCGTGGAGCCCTCCACCGGTAATGGTAGAATTCAACATGGTGTTGGTCCACCCTTAGCCTGGATGACAGCTTCCACTCTCGCAGGCACACGTTCAGTCAGGCGCTAGAAGCTTTCTTGGGGAATGGCAGCCTATTCTTCACGGAGTGCTGCACTGAGTAGAGGTCGTGAGCCCTGGCACGAAGTCGGAGTCCCAAAACATCCCAAAGGTGTTCTATCGGACTCAGGTCAGGACTCTGTACAGGCCAGTCCGTTACAGGGATACTATTGTCATGTAACCACTCCGCCACAGGACGTGCATTTTGAACAGGTGCTCGATCGTGTTGAGCAATTCGGGGATGGCGACTGCATCTTTCAACAGTGGGAAGCAAGAAGGTGCCTGAAACATCAATTTAGGCCTGTGCTGTGATAGTGCCACGCCAAACCACAAGGGGTACAAGCACCCCTCCATGAAAAACACGACCTCACCATAACACCACCGCCTCCGAATTTTACTGTTGGCACTACACTCGCTGGCAGATGACGGTCACCGGGCATTCGCCATACCCATACCCTGCCATAGGATCGCCACATTGTGTACCGTGTTTCGTCACTCCACACAACGTTTTTCCACTGTTCAGTCTTCCCATGTTTACGCTCCTTACACCAAGCGACACGTCGTTTGGCATTTACCGGCGTGATGTGTGGCTTATGAGCAGCCGCTCGATCATTAAATCCAAGTTTTCTCACCTCCCTCTTAACTGTCATAGTACTTGCAGTGGCTCCTGATGCAGTATGGAATTCTTGCGGGATGGTCTAGATAGATGTCTGCCTACTACACATTACGACCCTCTTCAACTGTCGGCGGTCTCATTCAGTCAACAAACGAGGTCGACCTGTACGTTTTTGTGCTGTACGTGTCACTTCACGTTTCCACTTCGCTATCATATCAGAAATAGTGGACCTAGGGACGTTTAGGAGTGTGGAAATCTCCTGTACAGACGTATGACACGAGTGACATCCAATCACCTGACCACGTTCGAAGTCCATGAGTTCCACAGAACGCCCCATTCTGCTCTTTCACGATGTCTAATGACTACTGAGGTCGCTGATATGGATTACCTGGCAGCACAATACACCTAAAATGAAAAACGTATGTTTTTTGGGGGTGTCCGGATGCTTTTGATCACATGGTGTATAGGTGTGAACAACGTACTGCTGGAAAGAGCAAACATTCGAGTTTCACATGGTTCCCGCAAGGTAGCAGCTGTGTGCGCCCACTTCAGTTCTAGTAAACATGGTGTCGGGACAACAGAAAGCGTCTTGTGTTCTACGTTTTGCGCAGTGCGGGTCAGTAATAACTGTTCAGCGTGACTTTCGTACTAGTTATGGTGTGGATCATCCTACGGCACAGAGCATTAGTCGATGGCGTGAACAATTTCGAGAAACAGGTTGTTTGTGTAAAGGTAAATCGCCGGGCCGTCCCAGAGTGTATGACACAGACATAGAACGCGTCCGCCATAGTTTCAGGAGTCCCAGAAATCCGTTCGCCGTGCAACTCGACAGCTCAACATACCCCCGCTGTCAGTCTGGCGTGTGTTGCGTCGACGTTTACACATGAAACCATACAAAATTCAGCTACTGCAAGCTCTTCATGAAGGTGACATTACAACGTGCGTTGTCATGCAATTTAGTTCTTTGCAAGATGGAGGATGACAGTTTTCTTCCACACTTAGTGTTTAGTGACGTGGCAACATTCCATTTAAATGGGAAGGTGCACCGTCATAATGGGAGAATATCGATTACTGTTTTCCCACAGTTGGAGACTGATTCGAACGACTTCATTTACGAACAGTATGGGGCACCGCCACACTGGCATCTGGAAGTGCGGGAATTTTTAAATCAAAGGAGTACTTAACGATGGATTGGTCGCACTGTACCAAATGATTCAGCCTTACTTTACTGGCCCCCCAAGGTCATAGGACCTGACTGTATGTGATTATTTCTTGTGGGAGTTCATGAATGACTCTGTTTACGTACGTACGTTACCAACAAGAATGAATGAATTGCGACATCGCATAACAGCAGCTGTGTAACCTGTACTCAAGGCATGCTCGCTGCAATGTGGGAACAATTTGAATACCGCACTGTCATCTCCCGTACATTTCACGGGCAGTGTACTGAACACCTATAAAATGGTACTAAAGAAATCTTTTTGCGTTCCCAGTTCATCAAAGAACAAAATTCATACAGGTTTATTAGTTTCAGAAATATGGACGTTCCAGTTCGGACGATTCTTTTTGATACACCCGGTATTTAATGTCGCCAGAGGAACAACTGCATGAAATACATGACTAGATATATTCATCAGTTTCCCACAAAAAGGAGTTTGACTTTTATTCATTTGGTATAGTCTTTCATGAATTCGCATGTGGCGAATCAGGACAAAGATCTCATCACATCTTTTCGATGGGAAACTCTAGAGCATCCTCCGTACAGCCCCGATCTTGCGCCCAGTGACTACCATCTGTTCATGCACTTTAAGAAACACCTGGGCGGTCAGCGTCTTCAAGACGATGACGAAGTCAAAACAGTGGTGATGCAGTAGTTAACAAGTCAGGCGGCAGACTTCTATGAGGAAGATATTCAGAAATTGGTACAACGTTATAACAAGTGCCTCAATATTGACGGAAATTATGTAGAAAAGTAGATTAAGGTACAGGCTTTCGTGTAAAAATAAAATTGAGATATCTTAGCACGTCTTTTTTTTAATTTCAAAACGGGACTTACTTAAAAAACACGCCTCGTACATCCAATGAGATTCAAGTAAACGCGGAAGAATACATGAGTAATGTTTACATCAGGTTTATTCGTATTATGAACAGAGTTTAGTCACTGAATGTCGCTCGAGTAACAAATCTATCACGAACATTTCAACGCTTCTAAAGCTGCCCAAGTCGACTGTTGGTGGTGTCATTGTGAAGTGGAAACGCGAAGGCATAGCCACAGCCGAAACAGGGCCAGGCAGCAGATCATCTGCACTGACGGGGAGGGGCCGTCGAGCATTGCGGAGGGCAGTTGGAAAGCATAGCACGAAATCAGCGCAAGGTATGACTGGTGAGTTCCAAGTGCTGCCGACAGTGTAGCTGGCACAATTACTGTGAGACGGGAGTTCGAAAAGGAACGTGGGAAAATGGTCGAGCAGCTCCTCATAAACCATACATTTCTGTAGTCAGCGGTAAGCGATGCTTGAGGCGGTGCAAAGAGCGGCGCCAGCGGACTGTGGGTGGCAATCCGATGGAAGGGTTCAGGTTTGACGAATTCCAGGAGACGTTACCTGCCATCATGTATACGGAGGAGGTGGTGTTACGGTGTGGGGGTGTTTTTCGTGACTAGTATGTACTCCGTTTATTGCGCATAAGGAAACGCTAAATGCGGAAGGATGTCAACACATTTTACAGCATTGTATATTAGAGGAACAGTTCGGAAACGATGACTGCATGAGAATGCACTCTGTCATAAGGCAGCATCTTTGAGGCAACGGTTTATGGACAATCAGACATTTGAAATGGACTGGCCAGCGCAGAGTACCGATCTGAACCCAATGGAAAGCTTTTTGGATGGGCTAGTATGTCGACTTCGCTCTGTACCACCAATGCTCAACATCACTGCCTTCTCTGGTTTCAGCCCTTGAGCGAGAACAGGCTGCCATCCCTCCATAGACATTCAGGTACGTCGCTGAAAGTGTTGCTAGCAGAGTTCAAGCCACATACGAGGTGTGTAACAAAAGTTATGGGGCTGAAGACACTGAACGATCTGGCAACGCTGTGTTGTCGCACTTGCGTAGATCGATGTATTCATCCCTTCTAGGTGACCAGTGCGGTTTTCAGCTCCTTACAGCCATCACGTAATTTTTGAGAACGCCATCACTCAACCCTTGTGTTTTGTTGTGCGTTACGAAACTGGAACAGCGAACTTCAGAGCAAAATTATGCAATCAAGTTTGGTGCTAAACTTGGGGAAACCGCGAGTGTGATCTCACAAATATTGAAACAGGCCTATGGGGAACATTCCCTATCGAGGGCACAGGTTTTTCGCTGGCACAAATCATTTTTGGATGATGAACCTCACTCAGGGAGATCTTATACTCCAAAAACCAAAGAAAACGCGTCGATGCTCTTGTGAGATCAGATCGATGTCTGTCACGACGACTCAGATCAGGTGAATAGGGTATTCACGTGATCTGAGTCGTCGTGACTTTTTCTTTTCCCGAAATTGAAAAATGTCTTAAAACGACCTAATTTTGGGACTCTGCAAAACATTCAAAAGAATGTGAACGGCATGTTAAAGGTCCTGCCCGTTGAAGCCTTTCTGTGGTGCTACCAAGGCTGGTAACAACGATTGTGCCGCTGTATAGCTGTCGATGAGAACTACTTTTGAAAGGAGCACTTGCTGTTTGAAAGAAAAAGTAAAATAAAAGCTTTGGTAGATACAAAAATAATCTCATTACTTTACACACACACACACACACACACACACACACACACACACACACACACACACACACACCTCCTTTACCCTTATGTCACTACCTCTGTTAATACAGTAGTTAAGAGGGTTAAACATACAAGAAAATTACTTATTTGCCCCCTTCACTTTGATACTGTCATTCGTCGAAAACCACGTTTCGATATTGTGAACCGTTCACGAAGAAAAAAACTGAGGTTACATCTTACGCGACTCACCCTGTAAGTTATATGTTGACAGGTACTGGCTCAGTGGTGTTTACGTCACGTGAAGGCGCACTCTTACGACGCTTCTAGGGTGGGGGTGGGGACACGACTGACTCTTTAGCTGGGACGGGCAGGGCAGGTGAGAGGTGAGGAGCGAGTTGGATTCCTGTGGGCAGCGTGTATACCACAACTGAGCCCTCAGAAGACGGCAGCGGGCGCTTTTCCGTGGTGAGGCGGCGGGCCGTCCGCGGGAGCAGCGCGGAGACACGAGGACGCGTGGAGGGGGCCGGCCGCGGTGGAGTGGAGTGGAGCCGGCGGGCAGCGCGGGTCGCGGTCCGGCCTTGGAGGCGGCGCCGCCCGCCCGCCTGCCTATACATGGAGCAGCGACCGACCGGCCCTGCTCTGCTCTCTCCGGGCACACCGAGGCACCCAGCCAAGCACTCGCACACAGTGGACAAAGCTGAGCCCGCGTACAAGCTGCAGACACTCTGCCGCCTGCCAGCCACTTGCCAGACCACCGCAAGCAATATTCTACCCTACCGTACAGCCGCCGCTGCACGGTCATCCCTATTTCCAAAGTGTCCAGTGGAATACCAGAACGTCACGTCGGTTATCACCTGATAACTCATCAACTGGTCGCCCGCCCTGTTCAGTATGGTGGCGTCTCCGCAAGTTTCAGGTAGCAGGGGAGGGGAGGGGGACGGTGGTTTCTGTTCGGTCTGTATTTTCCCTAATCCTGCCAAATTGGTTCCGGTCGACTCATAAGCAGAGTAATTTCCCCTTGACGGGCGCTGAGGAGAAAGTTCTCGAGGTCCCGCCAAGAGACCACCTTCCGGAAGAGCCGCAGGCAGCAGCACGAAAATGGCCTATAAGAACGACTACCACTCTGCTCCTTCACAACCATAGGTGGAAGCACAAGCGGCCAAAGACACTACTAGCTCGGGCATAGCCACCTATGGTAAACTAACATACACAAACAAGCGACAAACGTCCTTAAGCCCCTGCATATCAGCAACACTGACTGGTAATTACCAGCTGCTATTAGAGCCGACCAACAGGCCACAGCAGGGACACCGATGAGCTCGCCCACTGACCCACAAACAAACAGTCAACATTACCTTACACTGTGCATCCGATATATGACCTATCGGACACAAAAACGATAATAAACCTAACTGACGCCAAACGAAAGCTCTACACCGGCATCCAGCGCCAGCCTCCGAGCAACACAACCGCACAACGTCAAAGGTATCGACATGCATGATACCCACTACTAACAAAGCCTACCCTTGCACGACCTATCGCAAGCATCAAGACATCCGCTACTGCTCTTACCACCCGACCTAACTATCGCAGAGGTTTTTTTTTCCCCCTTGGCTCTGAGCACGATGGGACTCAACATCTGAGGTCATCAGTCCCCTAGACTTAGAACTACTTAAACCTAACTAACCCAAGGACATCACACACATCCAAGCCCCAGGCAGGATTCGAACCTGCGACCGTAGCGGTCGCGCGGTTCCAAACTGAAGCGCCTAGAACCGCTCGGCCACACCGGCCGGCCCTTGGCTCTTGCCTTGGCACTTTCAAACCGCTACCCTTCGTTCGACTTCGACCCAATCTATCTCCAGATGAGCTCGTATTAATGGTTAACCTTAACCAGACGTACGCAAACATCGCAGTACCCACATTCTGCGACATCTCACTTTAGTGAATACTAACCCTTATGCAGAGATGGCAGTAGACCTATTGAGTTGGCCATCATGCCGGTGTGGGCGTGGAGGGGCTCCACCTCTTATATAAAAAAAAGCTCCTGATTGGCTGAAAGCCCTGTATGTTAAAATTCGTGGACGGGTGTAGAATAGAAGCCGCGTGACCTCTCGGGCGGGTGGTATCTCCATTACGCATTTCTGAAGTCGCCAGTAGCATATCCTCTGCGAACAACCCAGTTGCTGATTGCGTTTCGTAACACTGTGCAAATTCGAAACGCCTCCCGGGAGTGGGTGTGGTATTTTGCTCACGTGAGACGCCTTTCTACTTTTCTAGCCAATGACTCTGCACTACTTCGGGAAAAAGAGATATCCCAGATTAGACCTTGGGGCCGTTAGCTAGATGGAGGTGGTATGGGCTAAAAGTGACGGACTTCGCTGGTGCCAATTCATGTCAAAGACTTCATTTGATACCGTGAAAATTTGAGCGTGGTATTTTGAGTGATTATTGACTGCCTATATGCCTCTGTACGAGCCTTAATCTCTCGTATCTTATCTTTGTGGTCTTTCCGCGAAATATAAGTTGGTGGCAGTAAAATCGTACTGCAGTCAGCCTCAAATGCTGGTTCTCTAAGTTTCCTCAGTAGCGATTCACGAAAAGCACGCCTCCTTTCCTCCAGAGACTCCCACCCGAGTTCCTGAATCATTTCCGTAACACTCGCGTGATAATCAAACCTACCAGTAACAAATCTAGCAGCCCGCCTCTGAACTGCTTCTATGTCCTCCCTCAATCCGACCTGATAGGGATCCCAAACGCTCGAACAGTACTCGAGAATAGGTCGTATTAGTGTTTTATAAGCGGTCTCCTTTACAGATGAACCACATCTTCCCATAATTCTACCAATGAACCGAAGATGACTATCCGCCTTCGCCACAACTGCTATTACATGCTTGCCCCACTTCATATCGCTCTGCAATGTTACGCCCAAATATTTAATCGATATGACTGTGTCAAGCGCTACACTACTAATGGAGAATTCAAACATTACGGGATTCTTTTTCCTATTCATCTGCATTAATTTACATTTATCTACATTTAGAGTTAGCTGCCATTCTTTACACCAATCACAAATTCTGTCCAACTCATCTTGTATCCTCCTACAGTCACTCAACGACGACATCTTCCCGTACACCACAGCATCATCAGCAAACAGCCGCACATTGCTATCCACCCTATCCAAAAGATCATTTATGTAGATAGAAAACAACAGCGGACCTACCACACTTCCCTGGGGCACTCCAGATGATACCCTCACCTCCGATGAACACTCACCGTTTTGTTGTTATGGCAATGATCAAGAGCAACCGCTAACACCCAGTTGAAGGTGGCGTACTGAATGCTTGCGGTGAACATATTCCAGTGCGGTGGTCGGAATCTCGCAATTTTACCTGGAAGTAGTTCGGTAGCTACACGGCTTTTAGTAACTGACTTTTCAGTTGTGAGAAGTTTAACCCTGTCTCGCGGGCCAAACGAAGGCTGTCGGCGCTCATTTAAAACGATTCTATATGTTTAACAGTGCAAAGACTTAATCCGGGCCCGCCATAAAAGGTTTCCAGTTAAATCCACGGAGTAGTACATCGTCTCGGGCGCCGCACAACATCGGCAAGACAACTGTGCATCTGTGCATTCTGTGCATTCTTGCTGTGGCCGCGAATGTAACTACGTATGATGCCACGAAACTTCCGGAGCCCGGATGAAAGGAAAGTTTCACGGTATAAATCGGTTGGTAGATTTGGGGGAAGAGGACCAAACAGCGAGGCCATCGGTGCCATCGGATTATTAGGGATGTATGGGGAAGGAAGTCGGCCGTGCCTTTTCACAGGAACCATCCCGGCATTTACCTGAAGCCATTTAGGGAAATCGCCACTGCGCCACCTCGGTCAGCGCGTTATATGTACGGAAGATATGTCCAGGGACCAGCGATTTCATCGTCCTGGAGAGGGCAGCTGCGAATTAAGTCGTAACGTCTGTTTTATAGTGAAGCGGATCAACACCCAACACGATTTTATTGAAATTCCCACTGACCACTGAAGCCTACGCGCTTATATCGACGATGAACCATGGTATCGTCCCAAATCAGACGTATGCTCAGGATGCCATGATTCCACAAGTATTGCCTTTGCTTCGACTAATAATGCTTGCGATACTCCTCTAGAAGATTTTAACTCTCTCAATACCAGTTACGTGGTATAAAACTTGTATACGGAAGTGTGATACGTCTTGATGCACTGCTCCACGTCTTGTCATTCCATTTTCCGAAGTTCAGTTCCGATAAACACTGCTAGTTCGGCCTATGGTGACTTTTGTGAATTACATTTCCTCATCAGTTTTTTGTAAGCTAAATTTCGGCTGAAGGTAATTCACTGTTTACAACTAGTATGGTTTACTCAGCTATGAACGACAATCTGTGGTGACCCAAGGTTTTTCGACTATTGGCTGTAAAAGAAAAACTAAAAATAACTTTATAATGTTTCCAGCAGATAAAAAGACATACCAGATTGGACAACGGTAGATAGCCGGTAAGGGAGCAATAGTGAAGTCGCCTTGGGGAAGCCCACAAGTGATTTCTTTATGAATGCAGAAACTACACTGCGTGGCAAAGAAAAGTCAAGCAACCAGATAGCGAGGAGGAAACGGAATGAAACTTTACAGGTTGAGCGGGTAAATGATGATACTTCAGCGATTACAAAATAGGGTCAAATTTACAATTAACTTGGCATTATGGGCCTACTTGAGACTGCAACCTGTGTAGGTACATGGTGAAAAACCCCCAGAATATCGTAAAAATTTATTAAAAAACAAAAAATCTAACAGCGATCGACCATAAGCGTAGGCAAAGACATTAATTGTGAATGAGCGATAGGGCCCAGACAAATGAAAAAAAAATTCATTTTTCTTGGTACATGATTTTGTTTCTCACTCTCTCGTATGTAGGGTGATGAAGATGTATGGCTAAAAGTATGAAGTATTACGAGTGTTTTACGAGTTTTATGTATTATGTGTGTGTTGGAATAAGACAATATTTAACAACAGTATTAAGTATTTTTATTGAAATGGAACCCAAGTAACGAGGATTTTCTTAATTTTTACTCGCACTGGTGTTCTTGAAGTGGGCTGCCTGCATCTACAATTGAAATGTAAGAAAGGAGGCCCGAACAGCCTAAATTAGCACAAGCAGAACACTTCTAATAATGCAATTGTATTACCCTTTAAATTTTTTCTTTCCCTTCCATGTGTTTCCTTTTTTCATTAATATAACACAAACCCCCCCTGGCCTGTAGGCCCGCACTGATTCAGTTGGGAACGGCGTCGTAAAGCCGTTGTATCCTATACTGCCACGCGGGGGTAGATGGCGGTCTAGGGGACCTTGCCACGGTTCGCGCGGCTCCCTTTGCCGGAGGTTCGAGTCCTGCGCCGGGCATGGGTGTGTGTGTGTGTGTGTGTGTGTGTGTGTGTGTGTGTGTGTGTGTGTGTGTGTGTGTGTGTGTGTGTGTTGTCCTTAGCGTAAGTTAAAGTTAGATTAAGTAGTGTGTAAGCCTAGAGACGATGGCTTCTGCAGTTTGGTCCCTTAGGAACTTACTACAAATTTCCATATTTCCTTATCCTGAAGCGAGGTGGCCCACAGCTGTTTTAATTGGTCCTTCATACCCTGGACACCGCCACTAGGCTGGAGTTTACGCCAGAGCTGTTCTATCGGAGACAGATCTAGGGATCTGGCTTGCCACTGGAGTATGTAAACGCTTCAAAGAGACACGAGCTGTGTGTGTAGGAACACTGTCCTGTTGAAAAAGTCACCGCGATGTCGTATGAGAGACAACACGTCATAATGCGTGACGTAACGCTGCACAGCCACAGATTCTTCAATCACTACCGGTGTACCCGATAGCTCTCCACAACATGGGGCCAGCAGTAACACGGCTTTGACTCTCTCCAAAATATAGGAAGAATGGGACCCCTCCAGGGGTAATGCGACGCCGTACATCAGCAGTCCATACTTAACGGTCGCGGCACGACTCCAAACGCAGGGGCTTGTGTTGTTGTATTAAACGGCAGCCTACTCGTGGGACGGCAGTTCCCTAGCCCGGCTCCTGCTTGTCTCCGACCAATGGCGCACTGTGACACTGAATAATTCAGGAGTCCCTCATGCTGCAGATGGAGAGAAGATGACCGAGGTCGGCGACCACCGAGTGAAATACTGCCCCAAGAATCTACACTGTGTTGGTGCAAGTGATGACGGGAGTGTGGACTTTAAGATGTAACATTGGTGGGTGGAATTAATTGCAATAGTGGAAACGCTACTGACGTGCTGCCCAACGCCCAAGGAATCCAGCAGAATGGTTGCTGATCGGGGTACTGCGAGGGCGAATCCAGGAGCGGAGACAACCATCTACAAATTAAATGCACCAAAATAAATGATCAAACGGAGAACAAATTCTGTAGTGTTTGTAGCAGATTAGTAGCTGGGTAATTGGTTAAGGATTTAAACTAGTTTCGTAGTAACAGAAATATTTAATTAATACATAATTTACTACTATCCAAAGAAACATGACTTGTGTGGCCTATTTCAACTTTTCAGATAATAGGCTGTATTTATGAACAATAAACATATAAAAATAAATAAATGAAGTCCATTACTTGTTCTCCGATGGCAGGCACAGTTGTGAACAGATGACAATGTCCCTGGTGTACGACACAGCAATCTTCACTTGTGGTAAGCACACTTTGTTAAGTAAAACTTTGACGACAAGTATGCCTGCCCTCAGGTTTGCACACAGTCCAACATCGGGCCACTGTCACATCCGAATGTCACACAAATCTGAATATTGCACGATTCGACGAGCTGGCCAAATGGAGTCCCACTGAGGTCCCTCTCAAACACTGTCAGTTGCTGATAACGCTCTCTCACTCGATACGCGACATGCCGATGTCCTTCACAGTGACCACTAAGCGTCTGAGGCTGTTCAGAAGCCTTACATACTCTGCCAGTCGTGGTAACCACACCAAACACAAGCAAGCACTAACGCACTCTCGTGGCTGTTCTACCTGTTACAGAATATTGTAAATGAAACCATTTAAATAGGTGCCGATGGTCTGTACATGTACGAAGTTACACTGAAATGCCGCCCTGCCTTCTGGGGCTTCACATTTTCATCAGGCAGTGTACATACAATTCGTTACTGGTCGCAGCTGTGTGTGACGGCTTGTTTGCGTGCCGTTGCCGATGAGCAGTGAGCGCGCAGGTGTTGGCTGACAAAGGAACAGCGCAGTACGCACTGATCGTTGGTTTACAAAGGGACAATCCGATCGATGAGGGAGTACTGTAGTGAGGAGGAGGGGGGGGGGAGGGGTTGCAGTAGTGGTAGGTGGGTGTGGTAGTGGTGGTGGGGGTGTGTGGAGGGGGTAGATTCACCCCGTTACAAAAAAACAGTGTGGACTGCTTATCCTGCCCTTTTAAAACCCTGGAAGTAACTTATTTAACTGGCAATATTTCTTACAACTGAAGGCTGTAGTCTTAAGTTGAGCAGTAAACAATACTACTGTAGAGAATTGCAATTGCGGTGCAACCTATCGAGCCCTGTAATATACATACCGCTGCCGAAAAATGGCTGCTAGCTTTGGCCTAATGTCTGCTACTGGTTCCTGGCGCTGGCGCCGCCAAATGTCTTACAGGACTTGCAAACGTGTTTACTAAAGATATCTAACCGTTTACATTCGCTGAAAACAGATAAATCAATATCCGCAATTAAATGGAACTACTTTACGATAGAAGTACCAACACTGTTACTATTTACAGGATGCTAACAAATTTAACACAAGCCTCGAACAACACATTGCCATAGAAAATGCATGTATTATTCTCTCTTACGCTCCGTGTTCAGTAGTCAGACCATGGAATCGCGAGAGTGAAACCTATATGGCAGTAACCAGTCCGAGTACGAAATCTACGAACTCAGTTTAAACCCAACAAGGAAATATTGATGCGACTCTGAGGCACGCTGTTAGGTTCGATCAGTACGCCTTTCGCAGATTTTCATGAACGTGAATGGGAATCTTTGAAGGGAAGAAGGCGAACTTTCCACGAAGCGAGTGAATACGGCGCGACAATTCACACAATTAACTGCCACGAAGCGCCGGCAGTTACACGCCACAATAAGCTTAGTACAGCACACTAGAGCAGTACCGTGCATTCGTTTGTATTTCTTGATTCAGTCGACGACGGTGAACAAGAAATTAGGCACAGCACCTTGTTCGGTTCGAATTGTGTTTTTTTTGCAATTTTACCTTCAACAGTGGTTTTTATTATTTATTCTTCCTGCATTTCATCGTTGCTGTACATCCATTATACGGCAGACAGCTAATTCGTATTTTGCAGTATTATCGAAAATTTCTGACGAAGAAGATGTGTTTGTGGACCCAACTGGTCGCAGCAGCAGTGGAGATGACAAGAATTGAGTTGGCAATGAGCACCAAGAAATCTACAGCAAGCAGAACTGTAAGATGCCACAACTGCGAACAATTTAGTAAACTGATGATAATACTTCGCTAATCCAAGGTCAGATTTAGAGAGCTGCAAGTGACTGTGGCGGCACTAGAAACATGCCATCCAAAGGTATACTATACTAAACACACTGTTGTTGTTGTTGTCTTCAGTTCTAAGACTGGTTTGATTCAGCTCTTCATGCTACTCTATCCTGTGCAAGCTTCTTCATCTCCCAGTACCTACTGCAACCTACATCCTTCTGAATCTGCTCGGTGTATTCATCTCTTGGTCTCCATCTACGATTTTTACCCTCCACGCTGCCCTCCAATACTAAATTGGTGATCCCTTGATACCTCAGAACATGTCCTACCAACCGATCCCTTCTTCTAGTCAAGTTGTGCCACAAACTTCTCTTCTCCCCAATCCTATTCAACACCTCATTAGTTATGTGATCTACCCATCTAATCTTCAGCATTCTTCTGTAACACCACATTTCGAAAGCTTCTATTCTCTTCTTGTCCAAACTATTTATCGTCCATGTTTCACTTCCATACATGGCTACACTCCATACAAATACATTCAGAGACGACTTCCTAACACTTAAATCAATAGTCTATGTTAACAAATTTCTCTTCTTCAGAAACGCTTTCCTTCCCATTGCCAGTCTACATTTTATATCCTCTATACTTCGACCATCATCAGTTATTTTTCTCCCCAAATAGCAAAACTCCTTTACTACTTTAAGTGTCTCATTTCCTAATCTAATACCATCAACATCACCCGACTTAATTCGACTACATTCCATTATCCTCGTTTTGCTTTTGTTGATGTTCATCTTATATCCTCCCTTCAAGACACCATCCATTCCGTTCAACTGCTCTTCCAAGTCCTTTGCTGTCTCTGACAGAATTACAATGTCATCGGCGAACCTCAAGGTTTTTATTTCTTCTCCATGGATTTTAATACCTACTCCGAATTTTTCTTTTGTTTCCTGCACTGCTTGCTCAATATAGAGATTGAATAACATCGGCGAGAGGTTACAACCCTGTCTCACTCCCTTCCCAACAGCTGCTTCCCTTTCATGCCCCTCGACTCTTATAACTGCCATTTGGTTTCTATGCAAATTGTAAATAGCCTTTCGCTCTCTATATTTTACCCCTGCCACCTTCAAAATTTGACAGAGTATTCCAGTCCACATTGTCAAAACCTTTCTCTACAAATGCTAGAAACGTAGGTTTGCTTTTCCGTAATCTAGCTTCTAAGATAAGCCGTAGGGTCAGTATTGCCTCACGTGTTCCAACATTTCTACGGAACCCAAACTGATCTTTCCCGAGGTCGGCTTCTACTAGTTTTTCCATTCGCCTGTAAAGAATTCGCGTTAGTATTTTGCAGCTGTGACTTATTAAACTGATAGTTCGGTAATTTTCACATCTGTCAACACCTGCTATCTTTGGGATTGGAATTATTATATTCTTCTTGAAGTCTGAGGGTATTTCACCTTTCTCATACATCTTGCTCGCCAGATGGTAGAGTTTTGTCAGGACTGGCTCTCCCAAGGCCGCCGGTAGTTCTAATGGAATGTTGTCTACTCCGGGGGCCTTGTTTCGACACAGGTCTTTCAGTGCTCTGTCGAACTCTTCCCGCAGTATCATATCTCCCATTTCATCTTCATCCTCTTCCATTTCCATAATATTGTCCTCAAGTACATCGCCCTTGTATAGACCCTCTATATACTCCTTCCACCTTTCTGCTTTCCCTTCTTTGCTAATAACTGGGTTTCCATCTGACCTCTTGATATTCATACAAGTGGCTCTCTTTTCTCCAAAGGTCTCTCTAATTTTCCTGTAGGCAGTATCTACCTTACCCCTAGTAAGATAAGTCTCTACATCTTTATATTTGTCCTCTAGCCATGCCTGCTTAGCCATTTTGCACTTCCTGTCGATCTCATTTTTGAGACGTTTGTATTCCTTTTTACCTACTTCATCCTCTGCTGCCTCCACTACTTCATCCCTCAAAGCTACCCATTCTTCTTCTACTGTATTTCTTTCCCCCATTCCTGCCATTTGTTCCCCTACGCTCTCCCTGAAACTCTGTACAACCTCTGGTTTAGTCAGTTTATCCAGGTCCCACCTCCTTGAATTCCCACCTTTATGCAGTTTCTTCAGTTTTAATCTACAGTTCATAACCAATAGATTGTGGTCAGAGCCCACATCTGCCCCTCGAAATGTCTTACAATTTAAAACCTGGATCCTAAATCTCTGTCTTACCATTATATAATCTGATACCTTCTAGTATCTCCAGGATTCTTACATGTATACAACCTTCTTTTATGATTCTTGAACCAAGTGTTAGCTATGATTAAGTTGTGCTCTGTGCAAAATTCTACCAGGCGGCTTCCTCTTTCATTTCTTCCCCCTAATCCATATTCACCTACTACGTTTCCTTCTCTCCCTTTTCCTACTACCGAATTCCAGTCACCCATGACTATTAAATTTTCGTCTCCCTTCACAATCTGAATAATTTAATTTATTTAATCATACATTTCTTTAATTTCTTTGTCATCTGCTGAGCTAGTAGGCATATAAACTTGTGCTACTGTGGTAGGCGTGGGCTTCGTGTCTATCTTGACCACAATAATGCGTTCACTATGCTGTTTGTAGTAGCTTACCCGCATTCCTATTTTCCTATTCATTATTAAACCGACTCCTGCATTACCCCTATTTGATTTTGTGTTTATAACCCTGTAGTCACCTGACCAGAAGTCTTGTTCCTCCTGCCACCAAACTTCACTAATTCCCACTATATCTAACTTCAACCTATCCATTTCCCTTCTTAGATTTTCTAACCTACCTGCCCGATTAAGGGACCTGACATTCCACGCTCCGATCCGTAGAACGCCAGTTTTCTTTCTCCTGATAACGACGTCCTCTTGAGTAGTTCCGAATGGGGGACTATCTTACCTCCGGAATATTTTACCCAAGATGACGCCATCATCATTAACCATACAGTAAAGCTGCATGCCCTCGGGAAAAATTACGGCTGTAGTTTCCCCTTGCTTTCAACCGTTCGCAGTACCAGCACAGCAAGGCCGTTTTGGTTAGTGTTACAAGGCCAGATCAGTCAATCATCCAGACTGTTGCCCCTGCAACTACTGAAAAGGCTGCTGACCCTCTTCAGGAACCACGCGTTTGTCTGGCCTCTCAACAGATACCCCTCCGTTGTGGTTGCACCTACGGTACGGCTACCTGTATCGCTGAGGCACGCAAGCCTCCCCACCAACGGCAAGTTCCATGGTCCATGGGGGGGAAGACTAAACACACTAGGGGTTGACAAAACTATGAGTACTCCGCATTAAACGCATGCTTTAACCTAAATGCTGGTCCTTGCCTAGTTGGCAGGTGGTGCTGTTGTATTTGACCACCAGCTTGACCTGTGCAATGACCTCAACACATTGCAAGTGTCCAAGTGTCACTCATGGTCATAACAGTGTTCTGTGTAGTTGTGAGTGCATTATGCAGGCGCTCAGTGCATTCGAAAGTAATGTGAGGCGGAAAGTACTCTACCTCTGAAGCAAATGCAAAATCCACTAAGGGTTCAGACGATAGGTTCTGTGCGCTCCCTAAAATGAAATCAGGACAACGCCAGACAAGATACTCAAACATCTGAGCTACACTACCAGTGACGAAGCAGACATTCAAAGTAAAGGACTGCAATATGCGATATCATTGTTCATGATGTAAGTGCCGGTCTGCTGTCTGAACTGTGTGACCGATGCGGTATGGGGTGGTCGAGCCTTTCGCCTTTCCCTCGCTCACAGGAAATTACACACACCTACTGACATACGGCACCTGGAAGTTAAAGGTGTCTGACTACTGCTACTCTCGGTAGGTGTTTCGTCGCCTAATTTATATCTTCATTTAATGTAAATTTAATGCAAATTGTATGGTGGGTACTTCCATAATGAAAGTAGCCGAAGTGTTTGCTGTTTCAAGAGTCACCATATCAAAGATTTATACCCCATACTGCGAAATCGAAAAAAAAACGTCCGCTAAGTCTCAAGGCGGAAGAAAGTATGTCTTTCAGTGTGACAGTCAAACACAAAAGACGATCGCGAAGAAAGTAGCAGGATGACAGCTGCAAAATTCACTGCAGATCTGAATATCGAACTCGCGGATCCTGTCAGCACCAAAACAACACGAAGGGTGTTCCATAAGCAGGGGATTGCAGGACGAGCTGGAATTCCAAAACCACTCATCAGTGATTACAATGCCCGTAACAGGAAAACGCGGTGCCAACGCCGTAAGACGTGGACTATGCAGCAATGGTAAATAGTCTTTTGGTCGGATGAGTCTTGTTACATACCACACCACTGGCCATTAAAATTGCTACACCACGAAGATGGCGTGCTACAGACGCGAAATTTAACCGACATGAAGATGATGCTGTGATATGCAAATGATTAGCTAATCAGAGCATTCACACAATGTTGGCGCCGGTGGCGACATCTACAACGTGCTGACAGGAGGAAAGTTTCCAACCGATTTCTCATACACAAACAGCAGTTGACCAATGTTGCCTAGTGAAACGTTGTTCTGATGCCTCCTGTAAGGAGGAAAATGCGTACCATCACGTTTCCGACTTTGATAAAGGTCGGATTGTAGCCTATCGCGACTGCGGTTTATCGTATCGCGACATTGCTGCTCGCGTTGGTCGAGATCCAATGACTGTTAGCAGAATACGGAATCGGTGGGTTCAGGAGGGTAATACGGAACGCCGTGCTGGATCCCAACGGCCTCGTATCACTAGCAGTCGAGATGACAGGCATCTTATCCGCATGGCTGTAACGGATCGTGCAGCCACGTCTCGATCCCAGAGTCAACAGATGGGGACGTTTGCAAGACAACAACCATCTGCACGAACAGTTCGACGTCGTTTGCAACAGCATAGACTATCAGCTCGGAGACTATGGCTGCGGTTACCCTTGACGCTGCATCACAGACAGAAGCGCATACGATGGTGTACTCAACGACGAACCTGGTGCACGAATGGCAAAACGTCATTTTTTCGGATGAACCCATGTTCTATTTACAGCATCATGATGGTCGCATCCGTGTTTGGCGACATCGCGGTGAACGCACATTGGAAGCGGGTATTCGTCATCGCCGTACTGGCGTACCACCCGGCGTGATGGTATGGGGTGCCATTGGTTACACGTCTCGGTCACCTCTTGTTCGCATTGACGGCACTTTGAACAGTGGACGTTACATTTCAGATGTGTTACGACCCGTGGCTCTACCCTTGATTCGATCCCTGTGAAACCCTATTTTTCAGCAGGATAATGTACGACCGCTTGTTGCAGGTCCTGTACGGGCCTTTCTGGATACAGAAATTGTTCGACTGCTTCCCTGGCCAGCACATTCTCCAGATCTCTCACCAATTGAAAACGTCTGGTCAATGGTGACCGATCAACTGGCTCGTCACAATACGCCAGTCACTACTCTTGACGAACTGTGGTATCGTGTTGAAGCTGCATGGGCAGCTGTACCTGTACACGCCATCCAAGCTCTGTTTGACTCAATGCCCAGGCGTATCAAGGCCGTTATTACGGCAGAGGTGGTTGTTCTGGGTACTGATTCCTCAGGATCTATGCACCCAAATTGCGTGAAAATGTAATCACGTGTCAGTTCTAGTATAATATATTTGTCCAATAAAAATATCCGTTTATCATCTGCATTTCTTCTTGGTGTAGAAATTTTAATGGCCAGTAGTGTATTTCCAACTTTGGGGCAAGTTTACGTCCCAAAACCGAAGCATGGTGGGTGTTCGGTGATTTGGGCAGCCATACAGTGATACTGTATGGGCCCCAAGGTTTCTCTGCAAGGTTGCATTACTGTCCAGGATATGTGACCATTTTCGTTGATCAGGTGCATCCCGCGGTACAATGTTTGTTCCCCAATAGTGATGCCGTGTTGCAAGAAGATAGGGCTTCTGTTCACACATTTCGCGTCGAACACAAATGGTTATGTGAGCACGAGGCTGAACTGTCTCATCTCCCCTGGCCATCACAGTCACCAGGTCCCTATATTATTGAGCCTTTGTGCTCTAATTTGGAGGGAAGGGTGCTTGATCGCTATCTGCCTTCATCATCGTTACCTAAACTTGCCACTATTTTGCAGGAAGAATGGTATAACGATGGTAAACAATAAAAACCTTCACCTGTCAGTGAAAACCTCGTACTTCCAAAACCAGTAATTTCACTATCAGAGAGAGAGAATTGAAAGTGCAAGGATTTCTGTTATCTGCCAATAATGAGGCTTCTAGTAAAGAAAATGGTACAAATGGCTCTAAGAACTATGGGACTTAACATTTGAGGTCATCAGTCCCCTAGACTTAGAACTACTTAAAGCTAACGACATCACACACATCCATGCCCAAGGCAGGATTCGAACCTGCGACCGCAGCAGCTGTGCGGTTCCGCACTAAACCGCCTAGAACCGCTCGGCAAAAGCGGCCGGCGCTTCTAGTAGTTACACATGTAGAAACTTTATATTACTTTTTAAGAAACCGTTTTTGCTTCTCCTGTTAAATTTATCAAAATGGCGTTACGAGGTCGTCATTGCCTACCACAGATAAGATTCCTTTGAAACATTTACAGGACTTGTATTTATCTATTCCGAGATTACTGGCAGCTGTTTTGAACGTAATGGTTTTCCCGCACCATATTAGACACGGTAAACAGTTGTGTTCTTGCTGTCTCCATATTTTTTCTCCAGGCACAGTGGTGGATCGTGTGGCTACCTGCGTCCTCGTGGCAGCCGAAGTGTTAAAAACATGAGACCGGGACTGCGGGCTCGTATCTGCCGCTTATCACAGTCGGCCGCTGTAACCATTAGGCCTGCCACAAACTTTCGCTGTCACTGGTGTTTCCGCCAGAGGAGCTTTGGACAACCAGTAATTACGACAGGCTGCAGAACGCTTCTATGGCTTCCCACGTCCGCCGCGTTAAGGGCCGCACACTTGGGATGAGGCAGAGCAGGGCTCCATTTACGAGCGGCAGAAGAAGGTGGAATGACGAGCGATATTGGTACACAGCACTTCACACCACACACTCTACAGTGGCTTGCCGAGTGTGTATGGGACGGCGAGGTGCATGGGAAGGGAAACGCGCGAATAACAGAGCACTTAGGCCAATTCGCAGCTCGTTTCGTATCAGAAAGGCAGCACGCTAACACCCGGGGCACAAAAAAAAAAAAAAGAAACAAAATTTACACGACTCGCAGACAAAAGACGTAGCTGATCTCCTATCCCAACGTAAGGTGACGCGAAAATTAAGCTACCTCTGAAGCAAGATCCACTAAGGGTTCTAAAGTGAAAGCCGGGTAACACCAGAGAAAACATTCACACATCTGAACTACACTACCTCTGATGAAGCACAGGTTCAAAGAAAAGGTCTGCAATATCCGATATCACTGTTCACGATATAAGCGCTGGCCTGTTTTTTGAACTGTGGGACATGCGGTACCGGGGTATTCTGCTTGTCGCCTTTCCCTCTCATAGAGGAAGTTCCACACACCTGCTGATACGCCGTCTCTGGAACGTAAACGAGTCGGACTACTTCTCCATGTACGCGTTTCATCGCCTAATTGATAGCTTCATTTCACGACAGGGCGGGGATGGAGGGAGCTCAATGGGAAAGTTACAGAACAAAATACGGAGAAATATACACCGAAGCGGCAACACTGATATAGCAATGCGTATTCAAATATAGAGATATGTAAAGAGGCAGAATATGGTGCTGTGGCCGGCAACTCGTATGTATAGACAAGTGTCTGGTGCACTTGTTACCAAGATTTTAAGGGAGTATGAATGTGGTGTTACAGTCGGCGCACGAGCGATGGGACACAGCATCTCAGAGATAGCGATGAAGTGGCGATTTTCCGGTACGACCATTTCACGAGTGTACCACGAATATAAGGAATCAGGTAAAACATCACATCTCCCACACTGCTGCGGACGGAAAAAGATCCTGCAAAAGCGGGCTCAACGAAGATTGAAGAGAATCGTTCGACGTGACTGAAATGCAACCCTTCTGCAAATTGCTGCAGATTTCAATGCTGGGCCATCAACAAGTGTCATCGTGTGAACCATTCAACGATACATCATCGATACAGGCTTTCGGAGCCGAAGGCCCACTCGTGTGCCCTTGGTGACTGCAAGACACAAAGCTTTACGCCTCGCCTGGGCCCGTCGACACCGACATTGGACTGTTGATCATTCGGAACATGTTGCCTTGTCGGAAGAGTGTCGTTTCAAATTGTATCGAGCGGATGGACGTGTACGGGTATGGAGACAACCACATCAATCCATGGACCCTGCATGTCAGCAGGGGACTGTTGAAGCTGGTGGAGGTTCTGTAATGGTGTGGGGCGTGTGGAGTTGGAGTGATATGGGACCCCTGATACGTCTAGATACGACTCTGACAGGTGACACGGACGTTAAGTATCCTGTCTGACCACCTCCATCCATCCACGTACATTGTCCATTCCGACGGACTTCGGCAATTCCAGCAGAGCAATGCGACACCCAAACGTCCACAATTGTTGCAGAATGGCTCCAGGAACACACTTCTGAGTTTACACACTTCCGCTGGTCACCAAACTCCCCAGACATTAACACTATTGAGGGTATCTGGGGTGCCATGCAATGTGCTTTTGAGAAGTGATCTCCAGCCCCCTTGTACTCTTACGAATGTGTGGACAGCCCTGCAGCATTCATGGTGTCAATTCTCTCCAGCACTACTTGAGACATTAGCCGAGACCATGTCATGTCGAGGCACTTCTGCGTGTTTCCAGTGGTCCTACACGATATTAGGCAGGTGTACCAGTTTCTTTGGCTCTTCAGCGCATATTGCAGTAAAATACAGGAATTTGAGTTGGCCCAATCACAAGTTTCCTACCATGCACTCACAAATCTTAGCTACTTGGTACGAAGCCACCATGCTCGCTAATTAACACAAGAAACTAGATCAAAACAACGACGTTAAACGAGATTACGTCCAGTCCTCAGAGAGCGAGGAACGGTTAAGATGCTAGCCACGAGATACGTATGACGAAACCAGGAGCAGGGGCCGAACGACGCAGCTTATCTCATTACGATTTGTGAGGTGGCGATGCCGGTTGCAAGCAGTGTAATTCCCAGGTAGCAACCAACTTGACTGCTGCAAGCTTCCGAAAGCGAATCATGCTGATCTGCACGGACGGCCCTAACACAAGGCCACTCCCGAGGTGATGAGGGACAACGCTTCAATAACAAAACTGCGGTAACTTCCGCAAGACTACTGTCCGCGAAGTGAAGGCGACCGAGATCAGAAGTGGAACGGCCTGGAGCGTGGCTCTGTGGTGCTGTTTGTAATCTTGCGCACGGCACCGCGATGTGCGTCCGCCGTTCATGAGGTCCGAGTAGTCAACATGACAGCGGGAGGGGTCGAAACGTCGGTGCAGCCTCGCCCCGGCTGGGCCGCCTTGCCTCTCAGGTTGGGACACCTGTTTGGGAGAGGTTTTCTGCGAACGAGGGGCAACTCGTATGCCAACACGCTACCGCGTGGCTTCATCTTGCATTCAAACGTAACGGTCAGAAACTCTTGTAACGGAAATTCACCATTTTGATACTTTGCTACATTAACCAAATGTAGAATGTGAAAACCATTCTGCTGCTTCCATTTGGCGATCCTCCATGTAAACAGTCCTTTGGTGATACTCATTGGCTGGAGAACATTACTCTAATTGCATAAAATGATTTAGATTGGTGACTTGTTAGGCAGTGAACCGTTCGGGCTCAGATTATCGTCAATGAGTTCAAGATTTGTAGGTAACTCGAATCTGTGGTTGGAATTATCAAAACTGATTTTATTTGTCCCTCCCTTTCTTTCTTTGTGATGGGAACTGTCCAGTACAGCCGTTGCGGGCGCGCCCTGGACGTTTTATGCCCTCGAAAGGTGTCTGCGTTGCAAGGAGACGTGGGAGTAATGAAAGTGAGAATGGGAGGTGAGGTTAAATTTGGAAACTTGTGGTAAGTTCCTGTGGGACCAAGCTGCTGAAGTCATCGGTCCCTAGGCTTACACAATAGTTAATCTAACTTTCACTTGCGCTAAGGACAACACACACAGCCTTACCCGAGGGAGGACTCGAATCTCCGAGGGGGGTAGCGGCGCGAACCGTGGCAAGACGCGGCTAGACCGCGCGGCCTAGGTGAGGTTAACTTTTGAAAGTGAGAGAGTGGTTACTTGGCAAAGTTGAAAGATCAGTCCCTGGTATTTACTTGCAAAATTGTTTCGTTGCTGTATTTTCACTCCCAATATTGCATGGACTTCATTTGTGTGCCCATCGCAGCCTGGACTAATTCAAAGAATGAAATCTTTCAGTTTAAACTTTTAATTTAAATGAGGACTTTATTAAGCACTACCGTCTAGGTTCGAGCAAGTGCTTATTTTAACCTTCACACGCTCGCGCGGGCGGTGAAGTGACCGCCTTTTTGCAATTTCGCGCCATACTTACTCCACAAAGGTGACGAGGCGGCGGGAGGGACATGTATTCTCTAGTTGCACCTTTTTCCGACAGATGCTGCTCAAAGTTCGTCCAAGTCGCACCTCTCTGCCTCGCAGGACAAGTTCAAATAGGTCCGAACACGTACGGCGGTCAGTTTACCGCCTTCCGAGCGCTTACAAGACTTTGCTTTACTCGTCTACTTCGGTATGTAAGTATTTCTTTTTGTAATTCCCCTGTAATTCCTCAATTTTATAGACTCTTCCAATTCTCTTGTGAATGTGCATTACTTTCTATAAATTTTGCCATTCACAAATTCTGTTTTTCTTTCTACTTTAGCACTTCGTCATTCTCAGAAATTTCTGTTGGCAAAAGTAACAATTATTTTTATTTTTTAAAAGGAACGACGAAACCTTACGTCTGCTGACATACATAGAATCTTGGCTGAATTGGAGAGAGAGGAAGCAGAGGGGAAAGGCCATGAGGCATCCCTAGGAGATGACGTTTCCGATGACCCAGATTATGAACAAGAAGGGATTGAAGATGATATATATCAAAGTGAGTCGGAAATTGATTTGGAAAACGGGGGAGAAAATGACATAGATCAACAGGAGCTACCAACAAATGACATCAGATTTTATATAGGTTAGGACACGGAAACTATTTGGGCTAGTAATGTCAATATTACCAGCACAAAATCAAAGTCAAAAATATAATCAAAACTCTACCAGGTCCTAGAGGACAAGCCAGACAATGTGAAACTCGACTGGAAAGTTTTCAGTGTATAACAACTCCCGAAATGGTAGAAGGGATCGTAAGGTGCACGAATATTTACATTGAAAGGAAAAAATTGGCACGTCAAGCACTGGCAGAAGGTCGCAGTGACTCTGAGGTACATGAAAGGGATTATAAGCCGACAACAACGGCTGAAATGCTAGCATTGTTTGGTGCTCTGTTTTTGATTGCGGTCAAAAGAGGAAACCGTGCAAATTTCTCTGAATATTTCAATAGCAATGGAACAGGTCTGACAATTTTGCAAGCCAATTTCAGCCAAAATAGATTTAGATTTTTGCTACGAGCTATAAGATTTGACCTAAACACGAGATTGGAACGTCAAGCAACGGACAAACTTGCTCCTATACGAGAAATTTTGTCTTGTTTCATTGCTAACAGCCAAAAATAATTCAGTTTAGGGGAATTTGTCACTGCTGATGAGATGTTGGTTGACTTTAGAGGACGATGTTCATTAATCCAGTACATGTCTCAAAAACCAGCCAAATACGGGTTAAAAATGTATGCACTGTGTGATGCACGCATTTTTTATACATATAATTTAGAAGTGTGCTGCGGAAAACAAGTGCCAGGCCCTAACGTACTCTCCAGCAAACCATACGACTTGGTCGTTAGATTGGTTGAATGCACAGAAGGAACAAATAGAAATGTAACAACTGGTTATTTTTCAAGTTACCCGTTGGCTGAATACCTCCTTAGCAAAGGCCTCACTTTTTTAGGTACAATGAGAAAAAATAAAAAGAAATTCCCCAGAATTTGTGACAGTAAATGGAAATGCAGTGGCAGGAGACTACATGTCCGGTTGTCAAGATGACAGAACTTTGATTTCTATGATTACAAAAAAAGGAAAGCTGTAGTAGTGCTCTCCACAATGCATGATACCGAATTCATTGATGAAGATACCAAAAAACCTGTACAAATCACAGACTATAATTCAACCAAAGCTGGAGTTGATACTGTAGACCTCATGTGCTCCAGAATTTCAACATCAAGAAGAACACAAAGGTGGCCTGCATGTATATTTTTCCGCTTACTTTATTTGGCAGGAATAAATTCGTTACGCATTTTACATAGGTAATATGAAAGAATAAACGAGAAGACAATTCTTACATGTGTTATCTTTGGAGCTGATGAGCGAAAACCTGAAAGAAAGAGCTAAACTGAAGCATTTACCAAAAGATTTGTTAGTATTTTTGGAAAATTACAGAGAGAGTGACGTAGTTTATCCAGCTGTATCAACCCCTACAAGGAGAGGAATATGTTATTTGCATGGCTCAAAAAAAAAAAAAAAAAAAAAAAAAAAAAATATACAAACAAAGCGAGAATGCGGAGAGTGTGGAAGAAACGTCTGTCTACGACATTCAACCACGACAGTTACGTGCAATAATTGCTGTCAGCCTCAAAACGAAAATGAAATGGATACAGACTGATCAGCATTTTTCATCTGACAAATGTTTGTGACGTTTTCAATCAAAAATTATTTTTTCAAGGCAAAATTAGCTTTTCTTGTGACGAGTTAAGACAGTGAATGATTCTAGTCTTAAGTAGTACATTATATAGTCCCAAAGCATTACAATTTAAAAAATGTTCTTATATTTCATTTGGGTATTTGGCTTCCTTTTTGGTATTCCATTGTATATTTTATTGTTAAATAATTTTGATTACAAATGTGTTTGCAGTATTGTGAGAGATATCCTACGTCGATATTTTATCGAAATATGACCTTTAAAAACGGAAAACCTCAAGAGATTGATGAAAACTCTCGGGCGGTCGGCCGACCGCCCGCGCGAGCGCTCGCGTGACTATTTCTAGCGCGAGCGCATGAAGGTTGAAGTGCACAAATGGGCGTGAACACATCGTCCTCGTTAAGTATATTACGAAAGTCACACGCCATGCTCAGGTAAACAAGGTACACCTAGGAACAAGTATCCAAAAACCAGGCATGCGCAATTATTTGCAATTTAACCACATGTGTATAATTATATGAGAGTTTTTAAACTATACCGCTCTCATTTGTAAATACATGTGGCTGGATTGCAAGTAGTTGTAAATTCGTGCTTTCTGGATAATTACCATGCGTGTATATACATATGGGTATGGAATACATGACGTTCCTTTGGATCTACGCATGGTAAGTACCCAGGACGCCGCATTCACAACTAGTTACAGTCCAGCCACATGTATTCACAAATGTGTACGGGATAGAACCTTTACGTACATCGATTACCAAATTACACGGTTAAATTTCGCAGAATAAAGTGACATCGAAACTCAGGGGTATCAAAACCGTGAGGGATTCTACAAATTAAAACAAAGGACACTTTTCAGCTGCTGCCCACGTGGATGAGATTGCGGTCGAAAACATTCCAGCCAGCTAAAGAAAGGTGCACAGCCGCTTCACAGGCTGATCGAACCTGGTTCAGCGATGAACCAGACACGCTTCGCGAGTCCACAGCTAGAACCGGCAGAAGCACAATAAGAGAAGACAAACGAATAGATCTTTGCACTAACAAAAACGAGATAGTAAAAAGGCTACTTTTCTTAATGCAGTCGGCAGCGACAGAGAAACGGCATTCGCTTGATTTCCTCGCTCGCGTAACTGCAGTCTGCAGACCCGCGTTCATATTTGTAGTGCTAGTTCTAACATTGGTAATGATGAGCCAACATTTCAGTTTTACATACTGTAAATTATGACTCTGTCAAGGCTGTGATAGTTTTTCTTAATGACATTACAGCCATTTTGGCTGTGTGTTTTAATAGTCATTTATTCCATACTATCGCGATTTCAGTTTTATAGCCAGTATCAAGTGCAAAAGTCACCCAGTATCAGTAAAACGTACGGATCGTACTGTGCTGGGCACAATATGAAGAATATACACATCAATAAATATTGAAGCAGCATTATTTAGAGAATAGAAACTGTCCATGACTAATTGACAGGTCATCGTTCAAATATCACAACATACGTCCAGTCATATACACCAGTTGTGGCGAGTACGGCCCAAAAATAGACAGTGCGGCTGGCGTCGTGCACAGCAGAAACCCTTCATTAAACTTTGTTCTGTTTCTGGTAGCCGAAACAGCGGTGTGGCATGCACTCACCATGTGTATACATCAACTATCATCAACGCCTGTCAAAAGAACTTCAGCGAGGGTTACGCAGCAACCCGCTGTGTGAGCTACACGCTATTTGACGTAGGAATGCGACCAAGGGCGGTAACATTTATATGGCCTAATGTTCAACAAATCCTATACAATACAAGCCAAATAAATAATACCGCTCCCGTTCCTGGTAGTGGCACTGGCAAAGATACTACTGCTATTACTACTAAGGTTGCGTCCATTGAAGCTCACGCTATGCGTAACACAGCGTGGCATGTGATTACTGTTATGTACTTGATGTACATCAAATGAGTACACGCTCGAAACTAGTTAGTTGTGCTTGACCCAATAAGATCGTACTTAAATTCACAACTGGTTAGAGATTCAATACTTATCTCCAAGTATTACTAATTTACATATAAACCAATTATCGTCATCTTTATTTTTTCTATCTTTATTGCGAAATGATTTTCTCGTCAGAAATCAGTCCCAAGAATGGCGCCATATATATATATATATTAGTTCGAATGCACGCTGTGATTTATATTTACTGAACAAACCTTCACAAACCCCAACTTAAGCATGAAGGAAAAAATCAGTTTTTTTTTCTAGTCCCATAGTACTAACACATTAATGGAGTGGTGCACACTCAATTGTCGTCACTTCTATCAGTACTTTCCGACAAAGATTCACTTTCAATTACTGCTTGCCATTGTTTAGAATCTGAATCACTGTAAGACATATGACTAATGTCACTATTACTGTCGAAAACAATATCAACAAGCTGCTATACACTCTCTTCATGATGACGACGATTTGCTCTCTAAGCCATGTTGGTTGTTAAATTAGATCAGCTACAACGCGACACACACGACCTGTGCTTCGTTTGGAACAGATTTCTAGAGCCATACATTAGCTAGAAATTTGTTGACTCACATAGAGAAGCGCGCATTTGCGAGCTGAGCACGCCATTTGATTTAAATGCCATAGCAACTCCACGCGACTGCAGCTTGTAGATTGATGCGGTTGGGTCAATACATTTGACTCAGTACCGCTCCTACGCTTATTGTCGGAAGTACTATCACACGGGGGTATCGAGCGAAATTAGCGACTGGATTGA
The DNA here is from genome assembly GCF_021461385.2 of Schistocerca piceifrons. NCBI lineage: Eukaryota > Metazoa > Arthropoda > Insecta > Orthoptera > Acrididae > Schistocerca > Schistocerca piceifrons. The sequence goes on along the minus strand of NC_060140.1, from coordinate 849,051,805 downwards.
GCACTTTCTATTAGGGACAACACAGCATGTTATCTTGCATGGAGTCGTAGTCAGAAGTAGAAGTAACTTCGGGTGTGCCCTAGGGATGTGTGTTGAGACCCTTCCTGTTCATTCTGTATATTAATGACCTTGCAGACAATAATAGTAAACTGAGGCTTTATGCAGATGATGCATTACCTATAATGAAGTACTATCAATATTCAGGAAGAAAATGGTTCAAATGGCTCTGAGCACTATGGGACTTAACTGCTGTGGTCATCAGTCCCCTAGAACTTAGAACTACTTAAACCTAACTAACTTAAGGACATCACACACATCCATGCCCGGGCGGGATTCGAACCTGCGACCGTAGCGATCGCGCGGTTCCAGACTGTAGCGCCTAGGACCTCTCGGCCACTCCGGCTGGCTATTCAGGAAGATCTCGATAAGATTTCAAAGTGGTGCAAAGACTGACATCTTGCTTTAAATGCTCAGAAATGCAAAACTGTGCACTACACAAAAAGAAAAAAAACACACAGTCTCGTATGACTATATTATCAACGAGTCACTGTTGGAACAAGCGAACTCATACAAATACCTGGGTGTAACACTTTGTAGGTATACAAAATCGAGTTGATGTGTTTTATTTTTCTTTGTTTCAGGACGCAAAAAACAACTGGGATCATACGCGCCCAAGTCAAAACTACAGAACACGAACACAGGGAGGAGTTAAACGACTATATGTCAGTCCCAACTGACAGAAGACAGCTAAAAACAGGCACGTGGAAGAAGGGCTAAAAAGACACCATACAGAAACGGAGGTCCAAAACAAAAAATTAAATGGCCTTCGCCATATTGCTTCGGCGGGTAAAAAGTAAAACGCGGTCGACAGCCCGCGCGTCATTCGCTAAAACGGCTGATAAATCCGACGGAAAACCAAAGCTGGAACGTAAATGGTTAAAAAAGGCATTCCATCAGGAGGTGGCGGACAGTTAAAATTTGGGCGCAATGTGTACAAAGTGGTGGGGTAGTGCCACTTATTAAATGGCGATGGCTAAGAAGGTATGACCCAAGACGTAGCCTAGTTGAAATGACCTTCTCGAGCGGCTTAATAATCCGAAGCTTGTTCCCGTGAAGGGAGTACCATTGGCATGCCAAAGGGACACCACCTCCTGACAGACAGAACAAAGAGATCATCGGAGGGGAACAAAGGAACTCGCAGACTGAGGTACGAGGATTGCAGCTTTGGCAGCAGCGTCAGCAGCCTCGTTTCCTGGTTGACCGACATGACCAGGAACCCACAGAAACATGACACTGGATCCACCAAGAGTGAGCAAGTGACAGTTTTCCTGGACCCGCTGCACTAAGGGATGGGCAGTGTACAGCGCACATAGACTTTGATGGGCGCTGAGTGAGTCTGAGCAAAGGACACAACTGAAAAGGCTGTGTCGCCGGATGAACTCCGTGGCCTGATACAAGGCAAAAAGCTCGGCTGTCAATACTGAGGAGTGTGCCGGAAGTCGATATAGAAAGACACGGTTGCCAACGACGAATGCACACTCGACCCCACAGTCAGTCCGAGACCCATCAGGCGGCATAGGAGGGGTGGTCACGCATGGCAGACAAACGGCGTGCATACCTGCTGAGGAGAAAGTCACGGCGGCAGGACAGTGGTAGTTCTGCAGCTTCAGCATACAGACTCTCAGCCGGGCTGGTGTAAAAGGCGCCCGTGGCCCAACGGATGCCATGATGGTGGATAGTGTTGAGACGGAGTATGAGTGATGGACGTGCAGACGCATACACAAAGCACCCATAGTCGAGTTTAGAAGGACGAGGGACCGGTACAAACGGAGAAGAGTGGTTCGATCGGCACCCCAGGAACTACTATTGAGGACACGTAGGGCATTGAGGGACCATGTATAGCGGGCTGCCAGGTAAGATACATGGGAGGACCAAGAGTGTTTGCTATCGAGCATGAGCCCCAGGAATTTCGTAGTTTCAACGAACGGAAGGGCAACAGGCCCAAGATGTAGATATGGTGGGAGAAACCATTTGCGCCGCCAGAAATTCATATAGACGGTTTTGTCAGTGGAAAAGCGGAACCCATTGTCGATGCCCCAGAAGTACAGACGATCAAGACAGCGCTGAAGACGCCGCTCAGTGAGACAGGTCCGTAGAAAATTGCAACAGATGGCAAAATCGTCAACAAAAAGGGAGCCAGAGATGCCTGGCGGGAGACAGGCCATTATACGGTTAATAGCGATAGCTAAGAGGACGACGCTCAAGACGGAACCCTGAGGCACACCGTTTTTCTGGATAAAGGTGTCCGACATGGCAGAACCCACACTCACCTTCAAAACTCTCTTTTAAAAATTCGGGAAGGAAACGGGGCAGGCAGCCACAGAAGCACCACACGTAGAGAGTGCGTAGGATAACAGTCCTCCAGCAGGTGTCGTAGGCTTTCTCCAAATCGAAAAAACACCGCCACAGTCTGGGATTTCAGCAGAAAACCATTCATGACAGGAGTGGGCAAAGTAATGAGATGGTCAACTGCAGAACGCCGCACTCTAAATCCACACTGTGCATTCGTCAGTAAATGGCGAGACTCGAGCCACCCCACACCAGCCAGGTATGAATCATACGTTCCATCACCTTGCAAACGCAGCTGCTAAGAGAGACTGGGTGGTAGCTAGACGGAAGGTTTTTGTTCTTACCGGGCTTAGGTATGGGTCTGACGGAGGCATCACGCCAGCGTCTAGGAAATGTGCCCTCTGCCCAGATGCGGTTGTACGTGTTAAGCAGAAAGTGCTTGCCCGCGAGAGGAAGGTGCTGCAACATCTGAATGTGGATTGCGTCTGGCCCTGGGGCCGGGGATCGGGATGAAGAGAGAGCATGATCTAGCTCCCTCATAGTAAAGGTGGCATTGTAGCACTCACTATTCGGAGAAGAGAAGGGTATCGCCCGAGCCTCCTCCACTCGTTTCCGATGGAGAAAAGGACGACGATAGTCGGAAGACCTCGAAACTTCCGCCAAATGATGACCCAAAGTGTTTGAGATAGCAACAGCGTCCGCGATAACATTGTCTGCTACTGTCGGATCGGAAATTGATTGGGGAATGGATTTTGGTCCCAGAGAGCCGTCAGTGGTTGGCCCACATGACAGAGGAAGGGATGGAACTGTTAAAAGTACTAGTGAATGAAATCCAGCTAGGTCTTTTGCTATTCCAAAGAACGCGACGACACTTTGCACGCATGTTTATAATGAATGCAGTTTGCCAGCGTAGGGTGGCGTTTAAAAACGCGGAGAGCACGTCTCCGTGCACGAATTGCGTCGCAGCATGCCTCAGTCCACCAAGGGACTGGGACACGACGTGGTAAAGAGGAATCACGGGGGATGGAACGTTCTGCAGCAGTAAGGATAACGTTTGTGAGATATTCCACCTGGTCATCACAAAGTGGAAATCTTGTTCTTCGTAGGTCGTCAGATGGGGTAGGAGTCAGCAACTGGATAGCACACGGGAAATGGTCGATCGAGTAGGTATCAGAAAGAATGGACCACTCAAGATGAGGGGCAAGCTGAGCAGTGCACAAGGAGAGGTCCAAATGGGAATAGGTGTGCGAGGAGTCAGAAAGGAATGTGGGTGCTCCAGTGTTAAGGCAGAAGAGGTTAAGTTGGTTAAGAAGGTCAGCCAGGAAGGGACCTCTCTGACAGACCCTGGGAGAACCCCAAAGGTGATGATGGGCATTGAAGTCACTGAGTAGCAAAAATGGGAGAGGTAGCTGTCCAATAAGTTGAAGGAAGTCTGCCCTGGTAACAGCGAATGACAGAGGGACATAGGCCTATATGGTACAGAAGGAAAGTCAGGTGGGGAAGGAAAAGGCGAACTGCAAAAGCCTGAATATTGGTAGTTAGGGAGACAAGTTGACTATGAATGTCATCCCATATGAGCAGCATGACGCCCCAGTGAGATGGAATGCCGATCTCAAGGGGAAGGTCAAAATGAGTCGGTAAGAAATGTGCAAGCTCAAACCGGCCGTGAGGGCGCAAATTCGTTTCGTGAAGGCAGAGTACAAGGGGACGCTGCGACGCTAAAAGCAGCTTTAAATCCTCTTTGTGGGACCGAAGGCTGCAAATGTTCCGTTGGCGGACAGTCATGATGAGGAAGAGATGTAGAGGTGTCACCTCAGTCGCTGCCGAATGACAGCTGGGGAAGAGGCGCTACTACAGAGCACAGAAGCAGAAGGATCCTGCTCCACAGGGTCCATAGAAAAATCAGATTGTTTGTGCAGTCGGTCTGTGGAGTCCAACGCTGAAAAACGATTGTTAGTGCGCACCAGTGACACGGAGGCTGGCTGGGCTAAGGAATCATGTGACGACACCATCGAAGAGGATATTCGAGGTGGCAAAGGAGGAGACCGTTTGCCTTTGGTGGACTTCTTCGAGCCTTTTTAGTTAGATGAAGACTCGGGTGTTGTTTTGCTGGAGGTACGGAGGAAGTCTTCACTTTCCGGCCTACTGGTTGTGCAGTTGGTGCCTTCGCCCCTTGGGGCCAGAGTTTGACGGCTTGTTGCACTGCTGGAAGGGGGGGGGGGGGGATGGGGATGCTACCTTGACACTGGGCGATTTCACAACCTCAGAGCTGAATTGGAAGTCGCATGTCTGCGTGGCTATATCCTTCATGGTGTGAGGGGTAACAAGAACAGAATATTGGTACCAGACGGGAGAACACAGGGTTTGCGACTAGCCAGGAACTTTTGAGCGACTGAACAAGGCACCTTTTCCTTTACCTGGATCTCTTCAACAGCCCACTCGTCAATATATAAAAGGACAATCCCGGGAGGAGGCGGCATGGCAGCCATTACAGTTGATAGAGTGGGGAGAAGCAGGCGGACGATTGCCCCCGTGTGCATCCCTACCACAGGTGACACATTTGGCTTTGTGTCTACAAGACCTTCTAGTGTGGTTGAAACGATTACACTGGTAGCGGCGCATCAAGTTCGGAACGTATGGCCTGACGGTGATAATTTCATAGCCTGCTTTGAATTTGGATGGCAGCACCACTCCATCAAAGGTGAGGAAAAAAGTGTGGGTAGGCACTAAGGAGGAATCCACCTTTTTCATTACGCGATGGATGGCAATGACACCCTGATCAGAGAGGTAAAATTTGATTTTGACCTCAGTTAGACCGTCGAGCAGCCTGGTGTAAATTACACCATGGGGAGAATTCAAAGTTCCATCGGCCTCAACATGAGCAGGGTGACCGCGGAGAAGCGAGACAGCAAGCAGTTGTGATTGAGAATCAGAAGTAGTCTCCAAAAGCAAAGTGCCACTCTGTAAACGAGAGCAGGATTTCACAGGGCCGACAATTGCATCAACATCTTCCTCAATAATGAAAGGATTGACCGTGGCGAAGGACTCACCGTCGACCGTAAGTGAGACCATGAGGAACTGTGGTGCAGCAGGAAGTGTCTTTGAATCACTAGCCTCATTACGTTTACGTTTCGTGGACGTTGACTGGGAAGATGATTGACTCATTGCGAGAAAACCCCCCATGATTGCCAGCATCTCCGATGGCGCGCTCCTTCCAACAGGGGAGCCCCTTCACAAAGGGGCGCACCCACCTTAGGTGATTGTCCACACCTCAGGCACACCTCACAAACATCTGAAAGAGGGACCAATCGGCAGTTTGTGAGGGTTACAGCTCAGGCAATCACCCCTCCTTGGGCCTGGCCTGAACCAGGGTACGTGCAAATTCTACCTGTCGACCCCGGGCTGGGAATAACACGTTACCTAATCACCTGTTACGCGTCAGACGTGTGGGCCGGCCTTCAGTAGTGCACAGGGAGGAAGAAGAGAAAGGAGGATCCTCAAACGCCGAAGTGGAGGAACGAGAGAAGGGAAACAAAGAAAGGAAAAGGGAGCGAGACTGTTCACACGTCAGCAACAGACTGCAGAACATTGCCAATAATATCCCAGACATGTTCCCTAAGGGAGTGGAAAAATAATAGCAAGAAGATAGACATGCAGCACGGAAGGGAAAAAATGCTACAAAGGCTGGGACCCCGTGGTAGCCGACGACGAATCCACCAAAGAGTGGCGAGCCCCCTGGGGGGACAAAATGGAGTGATCACACAGGCTCGGTCGTGGGTAAAGCAGGTGATAGACTTCGGTTTGCTGGTAGAATACTGGGGAAGTGCTATCAGTCCAAAAGAGAGATTGCTTACAAATCACTCGCGCAACCTATCCTAGAATATTACTAAAGTGCGTGGGACCCCTCCCAGATAGGACTAACGGAGGTTATTGAATGTACACAGAGAAGGGCAGCACAAATGGTCACAGATTTGTTTAATCCATGGGAGAGTGTAACAGAGATACCAAAAGAACTAAAATGGGAAACCCTTGAAGATAGATGTAAACTATCCTGAGAAAATCTATTAAAGTTTCAAGAGACCGCTTTAAATGGTTACTCTACGGATATACAACAACCCCCTATGTATAGCTCATACAGGGATCATGAAGATAAGATTAGAATAGAATAAGTACTGCACACAATGAGGCATTCAAACCATCATTCTTCCCGCACTTCATATGTGAATGAAACAGAAAGAAACCCTGCCATGCACATCACGATGGTTGGCAGAGTACAGACGTAGATGCCGTGCGGAAACACAAACGTCTCGATATTAGCGTTAATATCGGGTAGTAGTGTAGTTCTTTATTGTTTTTTGCTTTGTGGAGAGTTTAACAGTCCTTCCGTCACGTGGGAGATGCGCAGGTTTATCGATAAATGCTTATGCCACGGCCAGACAGCAGAACTCAATTACCGGAATAACTGGGTATCATACGCAGGATATCCTCTGCGCCACTGCCGCAGGACGGCTTCTGCACGCAGAGCAGAGCCAGGAGAATCCCACCACTGCGTCCCCCCCCCCCCCCCCCAGCCTTGGCGCTGGGCTTCCCATTCTCCGCCTTCCTCTGCTGGCCCCCAGCCTTGGCGCTGGGCTTCCCATTCTCCGCCTTCCTCTGCTGGCTGGCTGGTGCAGTGGTCAGGGCACAACAGTGGGACCGTTTTCGGAAACTGCGCGCTTCAGATTCCCCGTCAGGCCAATTACTCGCAGGTTTCCTGCTGCTTCTACCAACCACTTAGGCCGATGACAGGTTCCTCGGAAGGACCCGTCCTGGCATTCTCAACAAATTAAAATCAAGACAGCGAATGCGCGACACTGTTTGACAAGAACGAGGAGAACACCTCCTTTGACAACATAACAGTTCACAGAACAGAACAAAGTACCTCTCTGCAGCGAAGCGTCCACTGGTTCGAAACCTTCTGGGAGATTAAAACTGTGTTCCCGACCTTAGATTCAAACCAGTGGGGCTTTGCCTTTATGTGGCAAGTGTTCTACCGCCTGAGCTATCCAAGCACGACTCGCGGTTCGCTCTCACAACTCTCATCTGGAACATACGGGATACTAGTAGAATTAAAGCTGTGAGGGCGGGTCGTAAGTCGTGCTTGTGTAGCTCAGTCGGTACGCAGCTTGCACGCAAAAGGCAAAGGTCTCACGTTTGATTCCCAGTCCGGCACACAGTTTTTAGTACCAGGAAGATTCGAAAAAGTGCTCTTGTTCTTTAATGCCCAAGCAAGTTTCGGAAAGATTACACCATCTTCAGTGCGCGTTACACTTTCTATGGAACGGGACTATTGTAACATGTATGTTTAACTATAGAAAGAGGGGAAAATCTAGCTTCGGGGAAGACTGTGGTTATCCATCAATTCTTTCCCTTACACACACACACACACACACACACACACACACACACACACACACACACAAACTTAGAATCACGTCTCAAAGTAAGAATACTGCTATTAGATAAATAAATTGAAGTGCACCATGAGCTATATCGTAGGAGTACGGTGGCAGGGTGCAGTTTTATTACATTCTTGGAGCAAAATATATGAACGTGCAAACTATTTTCGGAAGTTTGACTCCTAAACGAAACAGGCCAGTTTCTATTAATTTGCCCAGAAGCCGACAGTTTCCTTGAACGCCACAGTTCTTCACTGGCGATGCCCAGTTTGGACGAGGCACGCCCTTGCGGCACCACTATGAGTTACCGCCCTTCCATTCGCGAGTGGTTCCTGGGAAGGAAGACTGTTGGACTGCCTTATGTACGAGCTCTCATTTCCGCGATTTCCTCGCCGAGGTCTCCAGCAAAACACGTGGAACGGAGTAAGTGTGTCCATAGGATCCCCGATGTAATTTCAAAAAATCGTAACTGCAAAACTAGCAGGGAAAGAATCATGGTTACTTGTAAAATGATTAGAAGCATTGTTGCAAATTTAACTTGGAGTGCATTAAAATGACGACAAATCAGGAGAAGTTGCAGCTTGTCATCTAGCGCCCAGAATGTAAATCTGTGACAACGGTACTCACGAATTATCGACGCTAGATGAAGATGAAATGGGAGATATGACACTTCGTGAAGAATTTGACAGAGCACTGAAAGACCTAAGTCGAAACTACGCCCCAGGAGTAGACAACATTCTATTAGAACTACTGATAGCCTTGGGAGAGCCAGTCCTGACCAAACTCTACCATCTGGTGAGCAACATTTATTAGGCGAAACACCCTCACACTTCAAGAAGAGGTGTTGACAGGTGTGAAAATTACCGAACTATCAGTTTAATAAGTCACGGCTGCAAAATACTAACACGAATTCCTTACAGACGAATGGAAAAATTGGTAGAAGCCGATCTCGGACAATATCAGTTTGGATTCCACAGAAATGTTGAAACACGTGAGGCAATACTGACCCTAAGACTTATCTCAGAAAGCAGATTAAGGAAAGGCAAACCTACTTTTCTAGCATTTTCAAACTTAGAGAAAGCTTTTGACAATTTTGACTGGAATACTCTCTTTCAAATTCTGAAGGTGGCAGGGGTCAAATCCAGGGAGCGAAAGGCTACTTACAATTTATACAGAACCCAGGTGGCAGTTATAAGAGTCGAGGGGCATGAAAGGGTTGGTTGGTTGGCTTAAAAGAGGGGGGAAGGGACTAAACTGCTAGGTCATCGGTCCCACCAAAACGGAGAAAAGGAAAAACCACAAAAATGACGGAAGGGGAACAAACACTTAAATGGGCAAAAGGGGAGAAGAAAACAACAGAAACCCAAGAAACAGGTAAATATATTAAAATGACAAAACAGATTACCATGGCTGGCTGACCATGAGAATAAAAAGGAGAAGCCAGCCACTCTGCAACACATTAAAACCTACACCCCAAAAGCACTAGGGTGGAGGACACAGAGGGGCAAAGGACATGCGCTAAAACTTAGATCAAACGATAAAACCCACCCTCACGAATAAAACGTAAAGCTAATCACCTGATGAGGCGTTGTCAGATAAAATTAGCGGCAACGCGTCCGGTAACTGAAGATTTCGTCACAGGGCAGTCAAAGTGGGACAGTGCACCAGAATATGGGCCACTATTAACCGGGCACCGCACCGACACTGAGGCGGGTCTTCACGGCGCAGGAGGCAGCCGTGGGTCGCCCAAGCGTGGCCAATACGGAGCCGACAGAGAACCACAGAGTCCCTGAGAGAGGTCCGCAAGGAGGACTGCCACACATTCGTAGTGTCCTTAATGGCACGGAGTATGTTGTGCGTACTGATACTATGCCATTCCGTCTCCCAAAGCCGAAAAACCTGGCGGCGTAAAAACGAATGCAGGTCAGTTATTGGAATGCCGATCTCCATAAGCGGTTTCTGTGTAGCCTATTTGGCCAGCCTGTCAGCAAGGTCGTTGTCTGGGATTCCGACGTGTCCTGGAGTCCACACAAACATCACTGAACGATGGGACCGTTCCAGGGCATAGATGGACTCCTAGATGGTCGCCACCAAAGGATGAGGAGGGTAGAACTGGTTGGTAGCTTGTAGGCTGCTCAAGGAGTCAGTACATAGAAGAAACGACTCCCCATGGCATGAATGGATGTGCTCAAGAGCATGAGATACAGCCACCAGCTCTGCAGTGAAAACACTGCAGCCATTGTGCAAGGAATGCTGTTCAGTATGTCCTCCATGGACATACGCGAAGCCGACATGAGCATCAGCCATCGAGCAGTCGGTGTAAACCACTTCACTGCCACGGTACATGTCAAGACTCGAGAGGAAGTGACAGCGGAGAGCCACGGGATTTTTTTTTTTTTTGTGGTTTTAGGGCGCACAACTTCAACGGTCATTAGCGCCCAGACTACGTTAGGAATGCACCGCGAGGCACAAGTTTAAAACAGCAACTAAAAGGGAAAACACGATAAAAGATCGACAGGCATAGGATTAAAAAAGCAGCATAATCAAATGTCCTTAGACAGGTTGGTCAATTTGATAAAACGAAGAACGCGAGCAGCTGCTCCTGGGTCATCCGCTAAAATGGCATCGAGAGTACATGGCAGGCCAAGATCAAGACGCAGTGTAGTAAAATCCGGACAGGACGTTAAAATGCGGCGGACCGTCAGCAAGTGCCCACATGGGCAGAACGGCGCTGGCGCAGCCGTCAGCAGATGGCGAAGGCTGAACCGGCAGTGTCCAATTCGTAACCGGGCCAAAACGACCTCCTCCCACCGAGAGGGGCGGGAGGAGGACGTCCAAGCCGCGGGGAGAGGTTTCAAGGCTCGAAGCTTGTTGTCCGTAAGTGCAACCCAATCGGCATGCCACAGCGATAAAATGCACCGACAAATGACCCTGCTACAATCTGATGAAAGGACACAACAAGAAGCTGTCCGAGGCTGGAGGACCGCAGCCTTGGCCGCGGCATCTGCAGCTTCGTTCCCAGGGATACCGATATGGCCAGGAACCCACATAAAGCTAACCGGAGAACCGTCGTCCACCAGCTGCTGAAGAGAGCGTTGGATCCGGTGCACGAAAGGGTGAACCGGATACGGATCACTGAGGCTCTGGATGGCGCTCAGGGAATCGGAACAGATGACATAAGCAGAATGTCGGTGGCGGCAGATGTAAAGCACAGCCTGGTAGAGGGCAAAGAGCTCAGCTGTGAAGACCGAACAATGGCCATGGAGCCGGTATTTGAAACTTTGTGCCCTGACAATAAAAGAACAACCGACCCCGTCATTGGTCTTAGAGCCATCTGTATAAATTAAGGTCATGTTAATGAACTTCGAACGAAGTTCGACAAAACTGTAGCGGTATACCGAACGGGGGTAACCTCCTTTGGGAGCGAGCTGAGGTCAAGGTGAACGCGAACCTGAGCCTGGAGCCAAGGTGGCGTGTGGCTCTCGCCCACTCTAAAGGTTGCAGGGAGTGAAAAATCAAGGTGTTGAAGGAGGCGACGAAAGCGAACTCCAGGGGGTAGCAGGGCAGACACATACAACCCGTATTGACGGTCGAGAGAGTCGTCAAAAAAGGAACGATAAGACGGGTGGTCGGGCATTGACAGTAGCCGACAGGCATACCGAAAAAGCAGTATATCGCGCCGGTAGGGCAGTGGCAATTCACCGGCTTCAGCATGAAGACTCTCGACGGGACTAGTATAAAATGCTCCGATCGCAAGACGTAAACCCCGATGTTGTATGGAGTTGAGGCGGCGTAAGATGGACGGCCATGCAGAGGAGTATACGAAGCTCCCGTAATCCAGCTTTGAGCGGACGATCGACCGATATAGGCGAAGTAGGACGGTTCGATCCGCTCCCCACGACATACCACTGAGAACACGGAGGACATTTAGTGAACGGGTACAACGGGCAGCCAAATAAGAGACATGTGGAGACCAGCTAAGTTTCCTGTCAAATGTAAAACCTAAAAATTTTGTTGTCTCCACGAATGGGAGAGCAACGGGACCGAGTCGTAAGGACGGTGGGAGAAACTCTTTGTAGCGCCAGAAGTTAATACAGACCGTCTTCTCGGCAGAAAAACGGAAGCCATTGGCGACACTCCAGGAGTAAAGATGGTCAAGAGAACGATGAAGACAGCGCTCCAGGAAACATGTACGCTGCGCGCTGCAATAGATGGTAAAATCGTCCACGAAAAGGGAGCCAGATACATCAGCTGGGAGGCAACCCATTATTGGATTGATCGCTATGGCGAAGAGAGCGACGCTCAAAACTGAGCCCTGTGGCGCCCCATTCTCCTGGCGAAAGGTGTCCGATAGGACAGAACCCACACGTACCCTGAACTGACGATCCATTAAAAAGGAACGAATAAAAAGAGGGAGGCGACCGCGAAGGCCCCATGTATGCATGGTGCGGAGAATGCCCGCCCTCCAACAGGTGTCGTAAGCCTTCTCCAAATCAAAGAACACAGCCGCGGTCGGGCGCTTCCGCAAGAAGTTATTCATAATGAAGGTCGACAAGGTAATCAGATGGTCAACAGCAGAGCGGCGTCTACGAAATCCACATTGTACATTGATAAGTAGGCGTCGAGATTCGAGCAGCCAAACCAAACGAGAGTTAACCATTCGCTCCATCACCTTACAGACACAGCTGGTAAGCGAGATGGGTGGATAACTGGAAGGCAAGTGCTTGTCCTTCCCCGGCTTAGGAATCGGTACAACAATAGACTCGCGCCAGCGTGCGGGAACATGTCCCTCAATCCAGATGAGATTGTAAGTACGAAGAAGGAAACCTTTACCCGCAGGAGAAAGGTTCTTCAGCATCTGAATATGAATAGAATCAGGCCCTGGAGCGGAGGACCGTGACCGGGCAAGTGCATTTTCGAGTTCCCGCATGGTGAAAGGGGCATTATAACTTTCACGATTCGAGGAGCGGAAGTTAGGTGGCTTAGCCTCCTCTGCCTGTTTTCGGGGGAGGAAGGCAGGGTGGTAATGAGCGGAGCTCGAAACCTCTGCGAAAAAGCGGCCGAAGGCATTGGAGACATCCTCAGAGGCCACAAGGACGTCATTCGCGACCGTCAAGCCAGAAACTTGTGAGTGGACCTCAGTGCCAGATAGACGGCGCAGGCTACCCCAGATAACAGAAGAAGGAGTAGTAAAACTGTTGAAGGTGCTTGTGAAAGCAGCCCAGCTGGCTTTCTTGCTTTCTTTAATAATACGATGGCACTGCGCACGTAATCGTTTATAAGTGATACAATTCGCCACTGTAGGGTGGCGTTTAAAGGCGCGTAAAGCACGTCGACGAGCACGTAAAGCGTCTCTACATGCTGCGGTCCACCAGGGGACCGGTACGCGACATGGAGAAGAAGTAGTGTGAGGGATGGAATATTCAGCAGCAGTAGAATGAGTTCCGTGAGGTGTGCGACCTAACTATCGCAGCTTGTGAAGGTTTGATCCTGAAAGGTCGCCCTGGAAGAGAAGAGCCCCCAGTCGGCTTTGGAGATGTTCCAACTAGCTGAGCACGGAGAGGGGGTATGATGCAGGAGATAGATAACACACGGGAAGTGGTCGCTCGAATATGTATCAGAAAAGGCATACCACTCAAACTGGCGTGCAAGTTGGGTAGTACATATAGAGAGGTCTAAATGGGAATAGGTGTGAGATGTGTCCGAAAGAAAAGTAGAGGCGCCAGTATTGAGGCAGACAAGATTGAGCTGGTTGAAAAGGTCTGCTAACAGGGAGCCCCTCGGGCAGGATGCTGGAGAGCCCCAAAGGGGATGGTGGGCATTGAAGTCTCCAGTTAACAAAAATGGTGCAGGTAGCTGAGCAATAAGCTGAATTATGTCTGCCCTGGTAACGGCAAACGACGATGGAGTGTAAACGGTACAAATAGAAAATGTAAAAGTGGGGAGAGTAATTTGGACGGCAACTGCCTGCAGGCCGGTGTGCAATGTGATGGGATCGTAGTAAATATCATCCCGGACCAGCAACATAACCCCTCCATGAGCCGGAATACCTACCACAGGGGGTGGTGGTGGTGGTTGTTGGATGTTTAAGGGGGACTAAACAGCGAAGGTCATCAGTCCCCCATTCCAAAATCAGGCGAGCCGGAAATCTACAGAGCAGATAAAAACCAAAGGGGAGGAGACGTCCCCCCAGGCGCTAAAAGAACACAAATGCAGCAACGAACACTACAGACAAGAACAGGACAGAGGAACACCAGACAGAAAGAAACAGAAGAAAGGAAGAGGGCCGGAGACTGGTTGACTGACCACGAGATCAAAAAAGGGAAAGAGTCAACCATCTCACGGCCTACCAGAACAGCAACAGACACGAGGACAAAAGACACAGAAAGGGAAAGGCGCAGGACCTCCCTAAATCGAACCATAAAAAGGACTACCACGGATAAAATTTAAAACGTCATCAGCCATGGAGGCATCGTCAGATAAAACCAAAGCCAAAGTGCCCGGGAGATTAAAAGATTGCCGGAGTGTGCGCAGTCGAGGACACTCCAGCAAAATGTGGCCGACCGTCAGCCGGGACCCACACTGACACAAGGGGGGATCCTCCTGACGCAAGAGATGGCCGTGCGTCAGGTACGTATGGCCGATGCGCAGCCGACACAGGACTACCGAGTCCCTGCGAGAAGCCCGCAGGGAGGAACGCCACACATCGGTCGTCTCCTTGACAGCCCGCAGTTTATTCGGGGCTGTCATGCCACGCCACTCAGCAGCCCACATCCCAAGTACCTTACGGCGCAACACCAGCTGCTGGTCGCGAGCCGTAAGGCCGATCTCCAAAACTGGGGCGTCTATCGCCCCTTTGGCCAGCCTGTCTACACGTTCGTTCCCTGGGATGCCAACATGACCGGGCGTCCAAACCAGGACCACTGAACCACCAGAATGGGCAATGGCGGAAACAGCCTCCTGAATGGAGGACACCAGAGGAGAGGAGGGATAGCAGCGGTCGATGGCCTGAAGGCTGCTCAGGGAGTCACTGCAGATGACAACGGACCTACCTGAGCAGAAACGCATGTGCTCAAGAGCGCGCAAGATGGCCACCAGCTCTGCAGTAAAAATACTGCAGCCAGCCGGCAAGCAGCGTTGCTCAACATGGTCAGAGTGAGCAAAGGCGTAGGCAGTGCGACCATCAACCAGGGAACCATCAGTGTAGACAGTCTCACAGTCCGAAAATGAGGCGAGGAGAGCAAGAAAACGGCGACGGAGGGCCACAGGCGGAACCGAGTCCTTGGGTCCCTGTGCCAAGTCCAGACGGACGGACGGCCGGGACAAACACCAGGGAGGCGTAGGTGTATGGACCCGGAAGGGAGGCAGAAGAGGGAATGACCCCAGTTCTGACAGCAGGGGCTGGACACGGACAGCTATGGAAAGCCCAGACCTAGGGCGCCGTTCGGGCAGATGGAGGACCATAGCAGGGAAAAGCAGGCGACGATTGGGATGATCTGGCGAGCAATGAACGTGGACAGCATAGTCGACAAGCAGACGATGGCGGCGAATCCGCAGTGGGGGAACCCCGGCCTCCACCAGTAGACTATCCACGGGGCTGGTGCGAAAAGCGCCAGTGGCAAGCCTAACCCCACAGTGGTGTATGGGGTCTAACAACTTCAACACTGAGGGGGACGCAGACCCATAGGCCAGGCTCCCATAATCAAGCCGGGACTGCACAAGGGCTCTGTACAACCGCAGCAGCGTGCGGCGATCTGCACCCCAAGACGTGTGGCTAAGGCAGCGGAGGGCGTTGAGGTGCCGCCAGCATTTTTGCTTCAGCTGAGTAACATGAGGAACCCATGTGAGCCGGGCATCAAACACGAGTCCCAAGAAGCGGCAAGTGTCCACCACGTCAAGCAGGTGGCCGTCGAGGTAAAGTGCAGGATGAGGGTGGACCGTCCGACGCCTGCAGAAGTGCATTACTCGAGTCTTGGCAGCAGAGAACTGAAAGCCATGAGTCAGTGCCCATGATGCTGCCTTGCGAACGGCGACTTGCAGCCTGCGTTCGGCGACTCCCGTAGTCGTGGAGCTAAATGAGATGCAGAAGTCGTCGGCATACAAAGAAGGAGACACCGACGACCCCACTGCTGCTGTCAGACCATTAATGGCCACTAAAAATAAGGAGACGCTCAACACCGAGCCCTGCGGGACCCCATTTTCCTGTATATAAGAGGAACTAGAGGTGGCACCGACTTGCACCCGGAAAGAGCGGCGCAATAAAAAGTTTTGAAGAAAAGCCGGGAGCCGACCACGAAGACCCCACCCATGCAACGTGGCGAGGATGTGATGCCTCCATGTGGTGTCATACGCCTTCCGCAGATCGAAAAATACAGCAACAAGATGCTGACGTCGGGCAAAAGCCGTACGGACATCAGATTCCAGCCGCACCAAATTGTCCACTGCAGACCGGCCCCGACGGAAGCCACCCTGGGATGGAGCGAGGAGACCGCGCGACTCTAGGACCCAACACAAACGCCGCCCCACCATACGTTCGAGCAATTTGCACAAAACGTTGGTGAGGGTAATGGGACGATAGCTGTCCACCGCCAGTGGGTCCGCACCGGGTTTCAAGATGGGGACAATAACGCCCTCCCGCCATTGCGACGGGAACACGCCTTCGCTCCAAATGCGATTAAATATCGCGAGAATGTGTCTCTGGCAGTCCCTGGAGAGATGCCTCAGCATCTGCGCGTGGATGCAGTCTGGGCCTGGTGCTGTATCAGGGCAATCGGCGAGGGCGGCGAGGAATTCCCTCTCGCTGAAAGGTGCATTGTATGTTTCAGAACGACGCGTGTGGAATGAGAACTGCGTCCGCTCGGCTCGCTCCTTTAGAGAGCGAAAGGCGGGGGGATAGGATGCAGTCGCAGAGCTCTGAGCAAAGTGCGCGGCTAGCCGTTCAGCAATGGCGGCAGCGTCCGTGCAGACAGCGCCGTCCAACGAGAGCCCAGGGACACCCATAGGGGTCTGGGAGCCATAAATCCGCCGGATCCGGGACCACACGTGCGAGGACGAGACACGGGAGCCCAGGGAGGAGACGTACCTCTCCCAGCACTCCTGCTTACGCCGTGCAATAAGACGACGGGCGAAGGCACGGAGCCTCTTAAAGGCGATGAGGGTCTCCAGAGACGGGTGCCGCCTATGACGCTGGAGAGCCCGCCTACGGTCGCGAATAGCCTCAGCAATCTCCGGCGACCACCAGGGGACAGCCTTCCGCCGAGGGAGGCCAGAGGAACGGGGGATAGCAGCCTCGGCCGCCGAAATGATGGACGTGGTGAAAACACGGACCACCTCGTCAATGTCACCCTGTGGGGGAGACGCAATGGTTACAGCGGAAGTAAAAGCTGGCCAGTCAGCCCTGTGGAGAGCCCAGCGGGGCAAGCGCCCAGAAGAATGACACTGTGGCAGTGACAAACAGATGGGAAAATGGTCACTGCCACACAGGTCAGGATGCACCCTCCAGTGGAGGGATGGGACAAGTCCAGGGCTGCAAATAGAGAGATCGATGGCCGAGAACGAGCCATGGGCCACACTGAAATGCGTGGGAGCACCAGTGTTCAAGACGCTAAGGTCGAGCTGAGCCAACACATGCTCCACGGCCCGACCGCGATCATCGGAGACAGTCCCACCCCATAGAGGATTGTGGGCGTTGAAATCGCCCAGAAGCAGCAATGGTGGCGGCAGTTGAGCCAGCAGCGCAGCCAAGACATGGCGGGGGAGCTCCCCATCCGGAGGAATGTAAACAGAGCAAACAGTAATAGCCGGCGAGAGCTCAACCCTGGCAGCAACTGCCTCTAAAGGCGTCTGAAGGGGTACTGGCGAGCTACAGACAGAGTGGTGAACAAAGAGGCAAACCCCACCTGACGCTCGTTGACAGGCAGCACGGTTCTTATAGTATCCCCGATAACTGCGAAGGGCGGGGGTCCGCAGTGCAGGAAACCAAGTTTCCTGCAGAGCAATGCAGAGAACAGGGGAATCACTCAGAAGCATCCGGAGCTCTGGCAGGTGGCGGAAATAACCGCCGCAGTTCCATTGGAGAATGGAAGCAGGAAGGGACTGGGAGGGCGTGAATGCGACTAAGAGGCAGACAGCGCTTCAGAGCCAACCGCCGCCACTGGGGGAGAGTCAGCGGAGTCCATAGGAGAGGCCCCCAAGGGTTCCGTGAGGGCGAGATCCGCGGCAGAGGCGAGGATCTCCACCTCATCCCCGGAGCCAGGACTATGTACAGCAGGCGGTGCTGAAACCGCCGGAACGTCCTTCTTCTTGGACACATTCCGTTCCTTCTTCTCGCGTCTGCCCTTAGGGTGAGAGGGCTGGGAGAGCTTCTCTGAAGGAGCGTCAGAGGCTGATGACGACGCAGAAGCCCTACGACCAGCAGGTGGCGGAACCTTCAGCCACTGGCTGACATCTGGCTGGGAAGGAGAAGAAACGGAGGAAGGGAGAGCCCCGAGGGACCCCTTCCGTGAGAGAGGAACCGGCGGAGGCAACGCCGCCGGAGAAGGAGGGGGAGGAATCGAGCCTCCCGGTTGTGGAGCAGATGTCACTCCCGAAGTAAGCTTGGGGGGAGCGACAGAAGAGGGTTTGCCCCCAACTGCTAAGGGGGCAAGAGAGGAAGGCTTGCCCCCAGGCACGAGGGGGGCAGACAGGGATACATGGCCCCGAGGGCCCACTGAAGGCGGCACAGATGAAGCGACAACCGTCGCTCGTGCGGGCGACGATAACGTGGCTGCAGCATAAGATGTTCGAAGGGAAGCAGGATACAACCTTTCATATTTCTGTTTAGCCTCTCGATAAGTAAGCCGGTCCAGGGTCTTAAATTCCATGATCTTCCGCTCCTTATGAAGAACGGGGCAATCCGGCGAGCATGGAGAGTGGTGCTCCCCACAGTTGACACATACAGGCGGGGGCGCACATGGAGAATCGGGATGAGACGGGCGTCCGCAATCTCGACATGTAGCGCTGGATGGGCAACGGGAGGACATATGCCCAAACTTCCAGCACTGGAAGCACCGCATCGGGGGAGGGACGTATGGCTTCACGTCGCAACGGTAAACCATTACCTTGACCTTCTCGGGCAAGACATCACCCTCGAAGGCCAAGATAAAGGCACCGGTAGCCACCCTGTTTGTCTTGGGTCCTCGATGGACACGACGGACAAAATGCACACCACGTCGTTCCAAGTCGGCTCTCAGCTCGTCATCGGATTGCAACAAGAGGTCACGATGGTAAATAATCCCCTGGACCATATTTAAGCTACTGTGGGGAGTGACGGTAACAGGGACGTCACCCAGCTTATCACACAAGAGCAACGCTCGTGACTGGGCTGGGGAGGACGTCTTGAGGAGGATGGACCCATTCCTCATTTTTGACAACCCCGCCACTTCCCCAAACTTATCCTCCAGGTGTTCCACAAAAAACATAGGCTTCGTCGGAAGAAAGGAGTCACCATCAGTCCTGCTGCAGACAAGGTATTGTGGCACGTAAGGCTCCCGCTTGGCACTAGATCGGCGTCCCTCCCATGGCGCAGCCAACGAGGGGAACGTCTGAGGGTCATACTGCGCAGCATCGAAGTCGACTCTACCTCGCTTAGAGACGCTGGTGGCCGTGCGACCACCAGCTTGATGTGATTTATTGCGCTTCATTGCGCCACATCCGCCCAGATGCCACCTACTCCGAACGAGGGCTCTCCCCAAGGGCGCCACCCAGCCAAAGCAACGGGTACCTGGCCGATATCCCGTTGCCCGGAGTCCCCGTGCCCCAGACAAGATGGGCACATACTCCTTGGCATGCATGGGGAGGAAACAGCTCAGGCATCTGTAGTGCGATCCCTGCGTGGTCAGGGGGCTACCACCAAGAGGGTACATGACGACCCCACCACAACGGACTGGCTACCGTGCTGGATTTTAGGTGTTTAAAGGGTCCACAGTTGTCGTAGGCGCTAAGAAGAAGAGTGCGCACAAGGCGAGAAGGAGACCACCCAGAAGATGTTGGGCGTAGTCCCCCCCACACGACAATAGGTAACATGCAAGATGGTGGAGCATGATGGACCAATACAAAAACACCACGTAAGGTGTCCTTCCCCAAATGGCACGCACTGACGACGGAAATTTGGAAGAAAAAAGGAGGTCAAACCCAAGAGGGGACCATCACAGAAGGCCGAAACGTTTGAGACTCCTTTTAGTCGCCTCTTACGACAGGCAGGAATACCGCGGGCCTATTCTTACCCCCGAACCCGCAGGGGGACCACAGGGGGTAGGTCAAAACGCACAGAGGTGTAGTGTGCCAAGGCAATGTGATCGCATGGGCGTAGCTTCCTTTCCTGGAGGGCTACGACGAGCGGACGGTGCAAGCGGAGCAGCAACTTCAAGTCCTCTCGGTTGGAGCGAATGCTGCGAATATTCCAGTGAATAAGCGCCATCGTGAGAAGAAAAGGAAGATGAAAGAAGGGGTCACCTCGAAGGCCGCTGAGGGCCTGGCTTCGAGCGAGTACTGCGCCGCCATCAGTAGGCGGAGTCATTGTCCATTGGTTCTATAGGTTCATCGGCCATCTCGTTAAGATGGCCGGGAGGAGGAGCTTCCTCCGCCGGTGCACGGCCAGATGTTCGGCTACCAGCGGTGCGGCCAGGCGAAACGGATGACGGCCTGGGGCGGCAACCGCTGGGTGGCGCAGGAGAAGAAATGCGCCGTGGAGGAGAAGGAGAACTGTGCTTCCTATGAGCCTTCTTGGAAGGTCTTTTAGTGGAAGTACTGGTCGACGGCTGGGAGTGCGAGGTACGTAGGAAGTCTGCACGGGACGGTTCCTTCTTGAAGGCCCGTGCATCTGATTTCTGGGTCTTCGTCTTGGCAGAAGCTGATGAAGGTGCTTGTGTTGGAGGGGTGACGGGAAGAAGAGGAGACGTCGACCGCGCGATCTTAGCACTGGCCGAAGGGACGACCGTGGTGCCGAAGGTCTGATCGCATGTCTGCGTCGCCACCTCCCTGGTAGTCCGAGGAGAGGCGAGGACAGTACTGTACTTTCCCGCTGGGAGCAGCGTGGGCTTCCTACTAGCAAATAGCTTGCGAGCAGCCGAGGTGGACACTTTCTCTTTGACCCGAATTTCTTGGATACAGCGTTCTTCCTTGTAGATGGGACAGCCGCGGGAGGACGCTGCATGGTCACCCCGACAGTTCACACAACGAGGAGACGGAGGTGGACAGTCACCCTCATGGGCATCCCTGCCACAAGTGGGTTTGAGCACTTGTATGATGGTGCTCTCCCGCCAGTGCTATGGAGAGACGCCATCGCACCAGATCCTGTTGAAGATGGCGAGGAGATGTTGCTTGTAGGCAGACGAGATTTGTTTAAGAATATGACTGTGGGTCCGATCTAGCCCGGGAGCTGTGTCAAGAAAATGTGCAAGGGCACTGAGGAGCTCCCAATCTGTAAACAGGGAATTATAGAATTCACTGTGGCGTGTAGTGAACGAGAGGACTTTTCCTTCCATCCGCTGTCAGAGTGCAAAAGGTTGGGGGAGAGGGAGGGTGCAATTCCCCTACTCAGAAGCGCGAGCATAGTGCTCAGTAAAGCGCTCGGCAATCGCGTTTGCGTCGGTAGATAACACGTCATTTATGTTAACACTAGGAAAACCTGTTGGTGTCTGGTACCCAAAACCTCGTTTGATCTTTGCTCAGACTTGGGGAGGTGACGTATGGCACCCAATGGTCGAGACGTATCTCTCCCTACACTCCTGCCTGTTGATAAGCTGGAGAATGCAGGCATGGTGTCGTTTAAAGGCTATGAGGTGTTCCACGGAAGGGCGCCGCTTATTCCGCTGTAGAGCTCGCCGACGTTCCTTAATTGCCTCAGCGACTTCCGGCTACAACCAAGAGACTGTCTTTCGCCAGGGGCACCCTAAAGAACAAGGGATCGCGTTTTCCGCCGTGAGGGAAATTCAACGGCGACAGCAGAAGTGAAAGCATCCCAGTCTGCCTTATTTGAAGCTCATCTCGGCAGGCGTCCGTGGGCCTTACGCCAGGGCAACAGGAAGATGGGGAAGTGGTCACGACCACACAGGTCGGAAAGTGCTCTCCAGTGGACAGATGAGAGAAGGCCAGGCCTGCAACTCGAGACATCAAGGGCCTAATATGTGCCGTGTGCCACACTGAAATGTGTGTGTGCATCTGTATTTAAGAGGCAGCGGTCGAGTTGCGACAGTAAATTTTCGACATCTGTGCCTCAGCCAGTAAGCATGATGTCACCCTGTGAGGGGTTATGAGGATAAACATCTCCCAAAAGTAGGAAAAGTTTAGGGAGTTTATCTATCAGTACAGCCAATGCGTTCAGGGGTACTGCACCACCTGGAGGAAGATATATGTTGCTGATATGTTGCTGCATTGTCCTTATCCTGACAGCGACAACTTCATGAGGGGTTTGAAGGGGCACAGGTTCACTGCATACTGAGTTCAGGACAGACACAAACTCCACCTAAAACTCTATTATAGTCACTGCAGTTCTTGTCCACATTGCCAGAAGCCAGGTTTCCTGGAGCGCAATGCAGAAAGCAGGTGTAAAGCTTAAGAGTTGCCATAGTTTAGCCAGGTGGTGGAAAAAACCGCCGCAATTCCACTGGAGGAAGACGTTATCGTGAGGCTGGGAAGGCATGAAGTGTGCAAGGAGGCAGGTTATGCCTCAGGGTTACCTGCTGCCACCGATTGAGTATTTGTAGCCATTTCTATGGTGGGTGAGGCATCAGTGAGAGCCAGGCCCACAGGGGACACTAAGATCCCCACCGAATCCTCAGATGAAGAATTGGTAGGGAGTGGTGGTGTTGGGGCCACCGGAGGGAGGGTCCTTTTTCTTAGCAGACGTCTTTGGTTGCTTGACCTCTTGCTTCTCTGAAGTAGCTTCAGGCATGGAGGAAGACTGAAGCTCTTCGTCCAGCAGCTTTTGGCTCCCTCGAGCCATTGGCGTGTGTCTGAGCTGTGGCATTAGTGGAGACCTTGGGAGAGAGGGCCGAGAGAGGGCCAGAGGAGGCTGTTTCTTCTCTGGCAGGGGGGAGGTGACCGATGTCCCTTGGGAGCAACAGTGGAAGATTTGCCCCCACTACCATGGAGGTAGATGTATTCTGGTGGCCCGGAGGGCCCACTGTTCGTGGCACAGAGTGAGGAATCACTGGCACTTGGGGCGGCAATGGTGACGTAGCTGCAGCATATGTCAACATCAACTGAATGGGGTGTAGTCTTTCAAATTTACGTTTCGCCTCTAGGTAAGTCAACCGGTCCAGGGTCTTGTACTTCATGATTTTCCGCTCCTTTTGGAGTACTGGGCAGTCTGGTGAGCAGGGAGAGTGGTGTTCTCCTCAGTTGATGCAAGTGAGGCACATGGAGTACCTGGGTGCAGCGGACGTCCACAGTGTCGACATGTGGCACTAGAAGTGCATCTGAAGACATGTGCCCAAACTTCCAGCACTTAAAGCACCGCATAGGGGGAGGGACGTATGTTTTAACGTCACAGCGGTAAACCATCACTTTGACCTTTTCAGGCAATGAATCACCCTCAAAGGCGAAGATGAAGGCACTGGTAGCAACCCCGTTGTCTTTGGGTTACCTGTTAACGCCCCAGATGAAGTGAACACCTTGCCATTCTAAATTGGTGCGGAGCTCGTCGTCAGACTGCAAGAGAAGATCGCAATGTAAAATGATCCCCTGGACCATGTTGAGGCTTTTATGGGGTGTGATGGAAGCAGGAGTATCACCCAGCTGTTGTGTCAGGCATGCTGGTTGGTTGGTTAATAACCGAACGGGCAGATGACTAATGTAGCAAATAACGAGCTGATTGTTAAAATGCATTTTTTTAAAATACTTTACGACTGCTGAACCACACTTTATGCAAACATTACAAATCACGCCTCACCAAGTGTTAAAACTCTTTCTTTGTAGCAGGGGTACTAGGACTTTATAGACATCCTGTAACATGTTGAGCGACAGCAATTTCAACAGTAAACCACTCTGAGATTAACAACGCCCTGTCCTAACGTCCGCCAGTGGAGTTTCTCGATCATCTACGTAACGCTCTCGCGCTCACTGAACGTTCCAGTGACGAAACGCACCGTCTCTCTCTCTCTCTCTCTCTCTCTCTCTCTCTCTCTCTCTCTAATATAATTTGGGCCATATAACGGTCTCAGACTGATTATTAGAGACCGGATTATATGCATTTTCATGTTGCATATGCATTTCCATATTTGGCCCTTTCACCGATTATTGTATATTTTAACTAAAAACTATTGAGGATGCGTACTTTCCCTATATGTTTACAACATTATCGCCAACTGCCTAGCGAAATCATTACAGAAGAGAACAGGCACGCATAGTCAATGCTCCTGCGCCTTCGGTTAATCCCCTCAGCTGTCATACCGTACGCTTCGGCAACAAACTACGCAAGCTTTTTGTTGCACGTCTATTGTTTTAGTTTAGCTTTCTTTTTAATTGTACACTGTTGAACGTGTTTACGACGTATAGTGTGTAACATGTTGTGCGCCACAAAAAAGAAACGTAGTGGATAGCTAACCATCCTGGAAGATTTACATATGACAGAATTTTTTTATATTGTCGAGTTTGCGAGAAAAACGTTTCGTGCAGAAAAAAGTTTCAAATAGACCAGCATGTCAAGGCAATCTTCATATCGCAGGAACGCAGAAGAAAGGACCACCACAACTACTTCTGACAACAGCAAGTTGCAATATAAGGGATTTGTCCAAAGGTAACCAAAAAAGTCTGTTTACCATGGGTCTATGTGAAGCATTCATTCTTCACAAAATTACAAATCCTATCCTCTAAGGCTTCCTGCGCAAAAATTGCTTACATCAAAATATACCAGATGAGTCAACATTGCGTAAAAATTACATACCGACAATTTATGTAAATGTCCTGGAAAAAATACGCAATGAACTCAAGGACAGCATTATCTGTATTTCAGTTGACGAAACTACAGACACTTGTGGCCGTTACATTGCAAATTTAAATGTTGGTGTTTTAAAAGAAGAGCCTCCTTATTTAGCGGCCCGCAAAGAACTTATACCAGAAACAATAAGTGCCAAATTCAAATACTGCCCAGTTACCTCATCTGATGTAGAACAGTCCTTTTCTGCTTATAAAAATGTTTGAGTGATCGAAGACACAATCCTACTATCGAACACCTAGAACTGTAACTGGTCGTTTATGTTTACAATAGAAGGGTATTTGTGTTTATTTCAGATGCTGCTCCCTATATGATCAAAGCAGTATTAATTGAAAGTTAATGCTGTTCGAAAAATTCATAATTTATGCCTTTTTTTTTAATAAAATGTTACGGAGTTTTGGAGCGTGCCCCTCTGCGTGTGATACGAGATTTTTTTCTGGCGCACGAGATTTTTCGAACATACTCAATGAAACTGTGGAATGGATTTTCCCCAAAACGTTGACGCCAGAGAAATTCCGCTAGGTAGTTATTCAGCATAGCACGGTGAGTTCCGAAACGCCTTTTATTTTTTTCTTTAGCTTTTTGCCAGACTGGCTCCACGCAATTTTTGGTTGCGTTTGTAAAAGGATCGACAAAATAAAACTAATGATTAACAGTCAGATGACTGTAGCCCAAGTTACCTAGGGTGTTTTAACTTGCCACAAATCAAACTACTGTGGTTCCAGGCAAAGCAAAATTGGCAGCAAATGGGTAGCATCACGTTGTGGCAAAGCAACCATAAAGCTTTGCTTTGTCTCAACGTCATAATCACCAAAGACCCATTGCTCCCGCACCGTATGACCTCGATGATACTTTATGCTTGTATCTTCAGAAATAGGTACTTTTCTCGTGATCAGCGCATGTACCCCCTAAACTGCTTAAGTGCCCAATTTTCGGTAATTCAAGTGCTCAGTCACAATTCCATACAAAACACTACGAGAAACAAGGAAAGTCATCCCGCAAGGAGGAAATCGTAAAGCGTCTATTTTCTCTCATCTTACTGTCCACTTCCTGCA
Organism: Schistocerca piceifrons; assembly: GCF_021461385.2. Classification (NCBI taxonomy): domain Eukaryota; kingdom Metazoa; phylum Arthropoda; class Insecta; order Orthoptera; family Acrididae; genus Schistocerca; species Schistocerca piceifrons. Next base: position 849,025,988 of record NC_060140.1, on the reverse strand, counting down.
TCAAACTTTCATTAACGACCGAAGAACGCCCACTCCATTGTTCATCACGCACATTTGTGCGGCCATCTTTAAATGCTCTCACCCACTTTCTTACCATTCCATCACTCATGTTTTCTCCGTAAACTGCACAGATCTCACGATGAATATCTATCACTTTCAGGCCTTTAGCAGTAAGAAATCTTATAACAGCCCGTACTTCACAGTCGGCGGGACTCACGATTATCGGAGGCATCTTAAACACTCAGCACACAACGTAAACAAGGAAGAATCAGACTCGTGGCCTCAGTGCTTAGATTAAGATACAGCCTTTCAAGTAAAAATAAACTTGAGATATCTTAGCATGTCTTTTTTCATTTCAAAACGGTACTTAAAAAACACGCCTCGTATAATGCACATAGAACTACCATGTTTTTTATTATTTGATCTTGCATATTTAAATGTTTTTCTGATGCACGTTATCCGGTTTCTACTGATGACCGACCCTGAAGAATTCTTTGGTGGATGAATAACGTTTTTTCGTCCAATTAATATGTACAGGGCACCTGCGCGACGGGCAGGTCGGTAGTGGTGGTTGGGCTGGCAGCACAGCACGCCAGGTGCGACCCGCACGCAGCCTGTGGCCGTTGGTTGTAGGTAGGGCTTCCTCCTCCTCCTCCTCCCCCCCGCACCCACCTCCTTACAACTGGCTGGCTACTGGGGCGCGGCTCCTCTTTCTACAGCTTCCCGGCTCCTCTGCTACGCTTCCTGCCCCGCCGCTGTTACGCACTATTTGTGGTCGAAACGCACCTACGAAAACAGCGAGCGGCCCAGAAACTACCTAAATCGTTACAAATCTACATACAGTACACACTATCGAGTCACTGGACTGGACGGCAGAGGGCACTTGGCATTGTACCACACGTGAGGGTTCCTTTGCGTTCCATTCACGCGAAGAACGACTGGTTAAATGGTTTTGTGCCTGCTGTTTCCAATTACTCTGACCTTGTCTTCTCGATACCTACGGAAGCGAATTGTAGGAAACCGAATACATCTCTGGTACCTCCAGCTAACACTGGTTCCCGAAATTTTCGACGTAACCTTTCGCGGGATAATTTGTGTCTATCTTCGACAGTCTGCCAACTCAGGTATTCGAATTTTTCAGAGAAGCTCTCCAGCGAGTCAAACAAACCTACGACCAATCGTGCTACCCTTCTTTGTACATGATCAATACTCCCTGTTAGTCCTACTCGGTAAGGGTCCAACACACGAGAGAATATTCTAAGATGAAACGCACATACGATTCGTGATCAAGTCTGGTTTGTATTCTGGCAAAAAACCCAAATTTGCCACCCAGGACTACGCCAGTGTGATCATTTCACATAATATTGTTACACTCACGTTATTTCTATTATAAGCGGGCAGTCAAATGAACGAGATAGATGGAAAAAGGTAAGTAAACTGTTTATTTTACAAACCTAATAGCCATAACTCGCAATACATTTATCACACGTTCAATGATTTCATGGAAAAACGTCTGCGATTGACTATGGAATCATGACTGTACCCAGACGTGCACCTCTTCGTCCGAAACAAATCGAAGGCCATGAACGTCTTTCGCCAGGGCTCCAGAAATACGAAAATCGCATGGGCAGGGATCGGAACTAGTATGACACGTAATGGCTTCCCAGCGAAACTCTGTAGTCCAAACAAACTTGGCAACATGAGCGCGGACATTATCCTGCAGCAGAATGGTCCGTCCGTCAACATCCCCGGGCGTTTCGACTTTATGGAGCATTTCAATTTTTGCAAAGTGTACACATACCGCTATGCGTTAACTTTGGCCCCTTCTTCCAGGAAGTCAATGAGCAGCGGGACCTTACGGACAAAGAGAACGGCCATTATAACTTTCGAAGATTTTTTCGGTACGCGTGAATCCATGCGCTTCCCTTTGTTGGCTCTGATGCTTATTGTCCTGTTGCGAATGATCACACCATGTTTCAGCTCTCCCGTCACTACAGGCCAGCGAACGAAGTCTTCATCGTGATGCCGTTCCAGTTGCTGCAGTAATGTCGATAATCTGTTCAACTTTCGCACCTCCGTCGGGCTGTAGGGAAGCCACTGCGCACAGATTTTCCGGAACTTCGGATGCTCTGTCGCGAAGGCGTGAGCGGCACCGTGATTGATGTCCAACATGAGCCGAATGTCTTCCAGTGTCCGCCGTCGGTCACTTCTGCCGGCTACATCCACCGCAGCAGTGACGGAGGGGGTAATGTCACGATGAGCCTGTTCTGTGCCTATGCTGTCTTCCAACGGCACCCGACCTTTTCAAAGTCTTACTCCAAGTAAAGAGACGTGCATGTGAAATACTGTGTTCGCCGTACACAGCAGACATTTGACCATGAATTTCACGTAACACTCCTTTCACTGTCAAAAACCGCACTGAATCTCTGTTCCTTTTTCCCGGCATCCATAGTGAAGTCGAGAGACTGATGGCCCTAGCAGTCTGGTCCCTTCAATCTCACAAACCAACCAACCATAGTCAAGTCGGACGCACACAGGACTCGCTGATCTCACGCCGAACACGCGTAATAGAAATGGCACAGGAGTAAACGTTCGCGTCGTTCCTTCCTCATTCCCGACGGAGGACATTTTTACACACACACACAATTTACTACCAGCTTCACAATAACACATTAGCGGGTCCTTGACTTTTGTGCACGCGACATTGCATTTATATTCACGAAGACCTATCAACAACCTATTCTCGTAGATTTCTTTATAAGATATTCCGGAAACAGGAACTATCATGTTTACACACAGCCTCTCAGCTTATTTACGTGAGATGTGAAGACAGGTAATCGCACTAAGCTTCCAACACCACAGAAGAAGACCCGACGTTTAGAATAAATTACAAAGCCAGCCACATATAAAGGAGGTAGGTCAGATCATCAACGAAAACAGGTGATATACTACAATATGTACTAAATTTCGAACGCAACTGCTGGTGTGATTTTATATTGATCCACGAGAATGTTCCTGCATGAAAAAATGAAATTGTCAATTTCTAAATACAAACAATGGATGCAGAAAAGCTCAGGAGACGACCGTGGGAGCTTGGTGAGGGATTCACAACGTGTGCGGTATCGGGAGTAATTCACTGACTTTTACCAAATGGGCAACATGACCATACCCAATGTACGGTCGTATATCTTCAATCTGCTATTACGATACTTTGTTGTCAGAATTACAATCTAACTTGCTGCATTGTGAAATAGCCCCGTATTAAACTGCATTTTCTGCAGTTCGCGTTCTCCTCTATAATGATATGTACTGTAGCTGTACGATACCATGACGCATTACGTTATATATTGGCCGGCCGCTGTGACCGAGCGGTTAGGTGGTTCAGTCCGGAACCGCGCCGCTGCCACGGTCGCAGGTTCGAAGCCTGCCTCGGACATGGATGTGTGTGATGTCCTCAGGTTAGTTAGGTTTAAGTAGTTCTAAGTTTAGGGGACTGATGACCCGAGCTGTAGTCCCATAGTGCTTAGAGCCATCTGAACCATTTTGAACAAATTGCTGGAAACGGAACAACAGTTCACATAGGACGAACAGGAAAGGAAATGACTAATAGTGGTACGGGGTACGCTCCGGCACGCACCGTACCGTGGCTTGCGGAGTATATATAGATATAGAGGGCGGGGAACGAAACGTCCCGCATGCATCTCCTTTCCTTTCCCCCTCGGTCTGTTGTTAAACTGACAATGTAATTAGATATCGCCCAAGACAAGTCTTTTCTGTGATACTAGCAAGTGAACTTTACATATTCGTAAAGCTGTTTCAAAACGTGTCTTCTTCGAAGGCATTAAATACGTATACACTTTACGAGTTATATATAATATATTTATTCTGCAGATAAGAAACAAGTAGTATCCATCTTTAGCAACTGATGTTTACTACTGTTTGCAGTTAAACATGTCTCATTGAACATAAAAATCTTCTCGGTTGTAAGGTCGCGCCATTCTCCTCTTCAGTTTCTTCACAATCGACGTTTCGAATCAAGCAGAGCCACCAAAATACCTGAGAACGTTACCAGCATACGGTTCGAAATGCAGATAGTGTGAAAAAATTAAAGAGGAACATAAAGCGGCCTAACAACCTACAGTGACAACAGCCACGAAAACATGCAGACTTAAATAAAACATGTTTTTATAAATAATATATTGGTCTTAGGCACTCTCCATTTAGTCAAAAATTTATTTTATACCTATTTGTGCAACGCATCATCTGTGGGTTTTACGTCTGACACCAAAAGAGAGACAAAAACCCACAAAGTTACGCACAACACAAACAGATGAAATATCTCTGGTCGAAAACAACAATAAACATCAGTTCAAAAGGCGGATAATATTTGTTGTTAATTACATGACAAACGTAATTGATGTAACAAATGAGGAAGAAATGTTGCAAACATTAATAATACACAAACTCGTTCGTATCTAACGCTGTGCGAAATCAGTAATAAATTATACTCTGTGACAAAATGGAACGTCAGTACGGCTGGACTCTAGAAAACATACCGTCCAATCAATAAATTTAACCTTCGCCAACCGATGAAGCAAACAACTACAGTGGTGCTGCGACATTAGCGCTGTCTTGCTAAGCCCGATTCCAAGTACTTTGTCACATTTATATTTAAAAAAAATGTATGTTTTGCAAGACTCTGGAAACGGACTATACTGCAGTTAAAGATGTATACAAGCTACAGTCGTAATCGTGAAGTGTAGTTAATTGCTCTCCATTTTGCACCTGTCATGAACACTGGCCTTCAGCGACAAATGTTTAACGATTTATTCCGTCGGATATTACTGTGTGTTTCACATCCTATGAAATCAGTAAAACGTACTGCGTTTACACCCACTATCAAGCAGCAGCCTCATCGACTGTACAATGTTTAAAATTGAGCATCGTTTGTGTTTCGGATTCCTCTTGAATCTACGTTCTATATTTTGAGAAACTCATCCGAGAATTCGACATGTTTTACATGCATGCATACCAAGGGCACGCCCTAACAGCAGACACAACGCGTTGTTTTACGCTAAGGGTGACAGTAATCCTAATGAAAAACAACGATTTACGTGGTAAAGTTTGGAATTGCACAAACAAAATCGATTTGCTACGAGTATAATAGGAAGGAAGATTGGGTTTAACGTTATCAATGTCATTAGAGGCGGAACACAAGCCCGGATTATGTCAAGGGTGGGAAAGGAAACCAGCCGTGCCCTTTCAAAGTCACCACCGCGGCATTCTCCTGGAGTGATTCAGGGAAATCGCGAAACATCTAAATCTGAAAGGCCGGACGACGATCTGAATCGCGGTCCTCCCGAATGCGAGTCCAGTGTGCTGACCATTGCGCCCTCGCCACGAGTATGCTCTTAAGGCATGTGCGAGAATATAAAGCACTACATGTCTTGTCATATTCCACTGCATGTCAGTCTTAGGATGGTTCTTCAACCAAGAAATACGTTCTTATTAAGTAAGCCAGATTCTTACTGGTTGGCACTGGAAATGATAGAATATAGAATATTAAATATAGAATATTGAAACCTACTGTCAAACGATCTGCCATCTCAAAGTGAAGGAAATCTTACTAGTCATACAAATGTATTCGCTCTAAAAAGTATTGCAGCACATCTGAACGCCAGGCGACCGAACCTATGACAAAACTGTCTCCTTCCGTGCAGTGGTAGCTTTACCATAGAGGCTTTCTGCTCGTCACAACAGGCACTGCACATATCTGGATCGAATCTCAGCACATAACTTTATTAGGGTGTCTAAAGTAAACAGAAAACTATTCAGTCCTGCTGAAAGATGTTTTCTTGACTCCTAAACGCAGGAATGCAGCTAGGCTCTGAAGCGCGCTTTTTTGCGAAATAATGCATTTCAAGCCATCTTCAAATAGGCAGTACAACGTTTCACACAGACTATACTTAAGTTCTTAACATATTTCGAGTTCATCGCATGCTTTCACTTCAATTATTACAGCCATATAGGCCTAGAATGAGGTAAATTATCCGAAGAATAACAACTTATTCATCCCCTCCCGTTTGTTGCAATGGCCAAAACGCTATCAAAATACCTACTATCTTTCTGGATGTGTTTATAATTGTTAATTATTGTCGGTGACCACGTCCATGGAAAGCTTTCCTACGCTGATGAATAGCTCCGGGTGCTAAATTTTCATTTACTATCAGAACAATAGTTAAACATCTAATGCACGAAACAGACAACTTTTCCTCAGTTAACGTGACAAAACATGTATGACAAACAGTGACAAATATTTCTTTATTTGGAGAGGGCACAAACACCGCCAGAAGAAGTAAAATTTCAGAAAAATTTTTATACGCCATTTAGTTGACATTTAAGGCTTTTGACTTATACGAAAAGCGTTACTTACCACATGTTGTTCGGCATCAGACAATTAAGAAAAATCGAATCCCGATGTCACCCTAATGTGATACACATATATTTACACCATTCTCACGGAATAATGCACTTGTCGAGAACTTTGTTCAAATTTCTGTTTACACTTCGTAGCGATATGAAAGCGTATCAATATTTATAATGCAAGAGACACGTTAACACAAACCACACTTCGCACAACCACCTCACTCACTCAACACCCGGCCTGGAACAGTCAACAACCGGAATGTATTCGACAACCTCGCCGCTCACCAGATGGCTTACTCGTCGCGAAGCCCAGGTCGCACTGCTGCCAACGCTCCACTATAGCGTGCTCCGCGAGTGACAGCTGTGTGTGGGATCAGCAACAACAAAATCTTATATTTATGTAACTTAAAAGTTTCGATATTAAATGGATATTAAAAACTGTTGACAAATTTAAATCCTGCAAGCAATATTGTAAAGTCGAAGATTACTCCAAATATCGATATTGAGACCGCTGTTTTTGAATGTGCGGAAATGCCGCTAACTAATATTATTTAATGCGCTAAACTTTTGTTTTCTGCAATTAGAAAATCGAGGTGATACCTTTGCCGGTGTCAATAACACAATAATCACAACCGACAGAAATCGAAGCAACAGTAACTCTAATTGGAATAAATAAATCTGCAACAATTCCCGTGTGGTAACCAATTCCATATTACGTCTTACAGTCTCATACTAATTATTTTTGTTGCAACTTTCGTGTACAAACCAATCAAATATGTCACTTCACATGAAAAAATTGTGGCTGTTGTTACAGTCATAAGAAGAGTATTCAGATAACGCACTATAAGAATTTTAAACATCCCACATTTTCGCATGTTCTATAACACATATTTTGCAGAAAAGTCCTTTCGAATTGAACAGCATTAATGAATCATGTAAGTCTCGCTAAAATAAAATTTCCATCTATAACATAATGTCTGTTTCCATTAAACTTACTTTAAGATGGAACAGTATTTCCTTCAGTTGCGATCAAGCAAATATTAAGCTAGCGATAGAAGATAAACAGATACTATTTATTATACCTGCGAGAACAGCAGCTTTATTATTAGGCCTATACTTATTTCCTTGGTTAAATTTAGCTGTTGTAAATACAAATATCACTAAGTAGCATAGCAGTAATACATTGTAGAGATTAAGTTTGTAAGAGGTATTTTTCTTTTGGTAATGTACACCATGATTTGCTCCACATACAAAAGGGTTATCCTTCGCGACACCTATGAAACATGGTGAATAAATATGTGCTAGACTGAGAGACTCAACAGCAAAAAATATTGTTTCATTCCCAAAACATGCCGGAATAACTATAATTCTAATTAATTTATTTTCCTTTTTCACAAAACAAAAATAAGCACAAACAACTAAATGGATGATTCCTCCTGCTGGGCCTGACCACTGGTTCTGAGTGACCTTTCCTACATACTTGTTTCTTCCATTTGTCTTCTATCTTCTGCCAGAAGTGGAAAGTCCTGCTTCCAAAAACTAGCATCTTCATATCTTTAGTGTGTTTCCACCTGGTGACACTAGGTGAGTAGATTTCCTGTATCCATGCTGTAAAAAGTTGTTATTCTGCACAACAGTAAAGACTTTCAGAGATCAGTTATGTTGAGCCTCTGCGATATCAATATCCTGATATGTGAATATTTTTCATGAAACTTTGTGACAGATTAAAACAGTGTGTCAGACCAGGCTGGCAACCAACTGAGCTGTCCAAGCATGACCCCTGTCCCACCTTCACAGCTTTGCTTCTGTAGTATCTCATCTCCTATCTTCCAACCTGCAGAGAAGTTCTCCTACATACCTTTTGGGTGTAGCACCCTTAGAAGAAATATTGTGGAGACATGGCTCAGACACAGCCTGGAGGATTGTTTCCAGAATTAATTTTCACTATGTAGCAGAGTGTGCACTGATTTGATGGTGAGTTAAAACTGTGTGCCAGACTGGGACTTGCTTCAGTTTGGCACACAGTTTTAAAATGCCAAAAGATTTAAGATCACTGCACACACTTGTACAGACTGAAAATTCATTCTGCAAATATTTTTCATGTTTGTGAAGAACAACGTATATCTTCCCTTAAGCTCTTCTCCTGGGAATTTGCCTTGACTGGGTTGTTGTGTATCATCTTTTACATTTTGAACAGTTTCACTTTTGACATCAGCACACAATGTCTTTGTTCTAAAAGAAATTGTAGTGACACATAGTGGTAGTAAACAACCTTTAGTTATGATAAATTTATGGAACCTGACACTATGTAATTTTCACATTGACCATCAAATGCCTTTGAGGTCGATTCTGAAGGCCTCATCAAACAGTTTTGTTCAGCAAATATTTTCCTTGCATGGTACACAATTCTTTTTACTGTCTACTAAAAGTATAGCCAGGATCTGGGGGGATATGTATCTCTTACCAGGTTCATGGCATAGGGAATGGTGGAGGAAATAAATCAGGCGCAGGATATTATGAAATGAAATCACTAAAAAGGTTTAAACCACTGAATAATAATAGGTATCTACTATCTGTAGTGTATTTAACTGAGAGAATGGATTATGTGAGATTTTTACATATTATTTTGATGTCTGGTAGATAACATTCAGACAAATGCGAATATTTCCTTTATTCACAAATTTAGAACTTTTGACATTAGTTGGTTAGAAACAATAAATATCATGAATTGAAGGTACAGCATTACTGGAAGCTGTTAAGAGCCATCTCACATTTCCAGTTTCTAGGAGAACTGTGACAGATAGTGGAATAGTTTCAACGTTTCATGGCATATAGCTCAGGCTACATTTGCTAACAGTCAGTGTACATAACACATTCTGGTTTTCTTAGATCTGATACTGAACTGATAATGTCTGTCACATGTCATGAGTTTGGTTTGTGAATACCTGCCCTCCACTGCCCCTCCCTGAGAATGGCCGTTGTGTCTACCATTGATACAAAAAACATTTGTAAATACTTTCAAGACAGGGTTTCAACTTGATATACAAATCCATGACTTTCTCCATTAACTTAATGTTCTTCTGGACATCATTTCAGTCACAAAATGTCAGCAGAGTTCAGTTCATGCAAAATACAGTTTTACATTTCATAGTATGAATAGCTACAAAGTAATAGTAGAAGTAGCTTTATTCATCCATAGATCTCTTTTTACAAGGATACAGGACATGTCAAAGTATTTACAACTTTAGACCAATTTTATAATAAGCTATTTCGTATACTCATACATTAACATACTTCATGTTAGAGACAATCATTAGATTTACTCCTGGTATACAATACTTTTTTTATAAATAACTTACTAAATAATGTATTGGCACACATTCACTCATATCTCACTATCAGTCACTGCACACACTATACACATGTTGTTTCATAACACTTCACTCACTACACACACAAACACACACTCACTGGTGATCTCTGGGCCATTTTCTGTACTGCAACTTCCCATTTGCTATCTTAATCCTAAGGGCCCGGGTTCGATTCCCGGCTGGGTCAGAGATTTTCTCCACTCAGGGACTGGGTGTTGTGTTGTCCTAATCATCATCATTTCATCCCCATTGATGCGCAAGTCGCGGAAGTGGTGTCAAATCGAAAGACTTGCACCTGGTGAACGGTCTACCTGACGGGAGGCCCTAGTCACAAGACATTTACATTTTATTTGCTATCTTGAAAAACGGAGTCAGCATCCCTCTATAATGAGTGAGATGTTGAGCTCAGAAAGAAGAAGAAGTGTTAGTATTGTGCCATGCATAGCTTGGGGGTAAGTTTTTCTAGAAAAGGAAAAAAGAAGGAAAAACCATAGTGTGAAGGTGTTATGTGGAATGTTGAATGTTTTATAATCATTATTATTATTTATTTGTATAACTTTTTTTACCAAACCCCTACTCTGTTTTATCTAAGTAATCCTTCAATGTATAAAATGTATTGCATAACAGGTACTTTTTATCTGTCATTTTAAATAAGTGTATTTTTGAAATTTCTTTAATCTCTTTTGGTAATTTATTGTACAGCTTTATTCCTTACTAAAAAATGCTGTTTTGAGTTTTATGTTTATTTTTTCTTGGTAAATGAATGTTATTTTTGATGTGTACAACTCACTGGTAAATGTATTCACACGGAGTAGTTAAAATCCTCAGTGTTTTGAACAGATCTTTACAATGAGCTCGACTACTACTTTTGGTTACTATTCTTATGGCCCTTTTCTGGAGTTTGAAAACTGTGTTCATATTTTGTGCATTTGTTTCCCTCAAAAAATGCCATAGCTAAGAACTGAGTATACATATGAATGGTATGTAACTAAAAGACACTGCATGTTACACACTGATGATAGGAGTCTATGGGCATAAAATGGTGATGAAATTCTGTTTGAAAGTATCTTTGTGTGTTCACACCACTTCAACTGAGAGTCAATATTCATTCCTAGAAATTTTATATTTGTTACACAGTCTGTAGAGGTGCCATCTACATTTCATTTAATATTGTCATTTTCCCTCTTCAAACTGAAACTCGTGGCATTAGTTTTCTTTATGTTCAATGTCACTTTGTTGCTTATTGACCGGTCGTAAACTTCCTTAAGAGTTTCATTTGCTTTCTCTACAAGGAGTTCCCTTGTTTCCTCAGTGACTATAGTATTGCTCTCATCAGTGAAGAGAATTTTTTCTCCATGAGTAACACTACTGGGAAAGTCATTGATGTATATCAGGAATAGTTGTTGTTGTTGTTGTTGTTGTGGTCTTCAGTTCTAAGACTGGTTTGATTCAGCTCTTCATGCTACTCTATCCTGTGCAAGCTTCTTCATCTCCCAGTACCTACTGCAACCTACATCCTTCTGAATCTGCTTAGTGTATTCATCTCTTGGTCTCCCCCTACGATTTTTACCCTCCACGCTGCCCTCCAATACTAAATTGGTAATCCCTTGATGTCTCAGAACATGTCCTACCAACCGATCCCTTCTTCTAGTCAAGTTGTGCCACAAACTTCTTTTCTCCCCAATCCTATTCAATACTTCCTCATTAGTTATGTGATCTACTCATCTAATCTTCAGCATTCTTCTGTAGCACCACATTTCGAAAGCTTCTATTCTCTTCTTGTCCAAACTATTTACCGTCCATGTTTCACTTCCATACATGGCTACACTCCATACAAATACTTTCAGAAATGACTTCCTGACACTTAAATCTATACTCGACGTTAGCAAATTTCTCTTCTTCAGAAACGCTTTCCTTGCCATTGCCAGTCTACATTTGATATCCTCTCTACTTCGACCATCATCAGTAATTTTGCTCCCCAAATAGCAAAACTCCTTTACTACTTTAAGTGTCTCATTTCCTAATCTAATACCCTCAGCATCACCCGACTTAATTCGACTACATTCCATTATCCTTGTTTTGCTTTTGTTGATGTTCATCTTATATCCTCCCTTCAAGACACCATCCATTCCGTTCAACTGCTCTTCCAAGTCCTTTGCTGTCTCTGACAGAATTACAATGTCATCGGCGAACCTCAACATTTTTATTTCTTCTCCATGGATTTTAATACCTACTCCGAATTTTTCTTTTGTTTCCTGCACTGCTTGCTCAATATACAGATTGAATAACATCGGGGAGAGGCTACAATCCTGTCTTACTCCCTTCCCAACCACTGCTTCCCTTTCTTGTCCCTCGACTCTTATAACTGCCATCTGGTTTCTGTACAAATTGTAAATAGCCTTTCGCTCCCTGTATTTTACCCCTGCCACCTTTAGAATTTGAAAGAGAGTATTCCAGTCAACATTGTCAAAAGCTTTCTCTAAGTCTACAAATGCTAGAAACGTAGGTTTGCCTTTCCTTAATCTTTCTTGTAAGATAAGTCGTAAGGTCAGTATTGCCTCACGTGTTCCAGTATTTCTACGGAATCCAAACTGATCTTCCCCAAGGTTGGCTTCTACTAGTTTTTCCATTCGTCTGTAAAGAATTCGAGTTAGTATTTTGCAGCTGTGACTTATTAAACTGATAGTTCGGTAATTTTCACATCTGTCAACACCTGCTTTCTTTGGGATTGGAATTATTATATTCTTCTTGAAGTCTGAGGGTATTTCACCTGTTTCATACATCTTGCTCACCAGATGGTAGAGTTTTGTCAGGACTGCCTCTCCCAAGGCCGTCAGTAGTTCCAATGGAATGTTGTCTCCTGCGGGGGCCTTGTTTCGACTCAGGTCTTTCAGTGCTCTGTCAAACTCTTCGCGCAGTATCGTATCTCCCATTTCACCTTCATCTACATCCTCTTCCATTTCCATAATATTGTCCTCAAGTGCATCGCCCTTGTATAGACCCTCTATATACTCCTTCCACCTTTCTGCTTTCCCTTCTTTGCTTAGATCTGGGTTTCCATCTGAGCTCTTGCTGTTCATACTAGTGGTTCTCTTATCTCCAAAGGTCTCTCTAATTTTCCTGTAGGCAGTATCTATCTTACCCCTAGTGAGATAAGCCTCTACATCCTTACATTTGTCCTCTAGCCATTGCTGCTTAGCCATTTTGCACTTCCTGTCAACCTCATTTTTGAGACGTTTGTACTCCTTTTTGCCTGTTTCATTTACTGCATTTTTATATTTTCTCCTTTCATCAATTAAATTCAATATTTATTCTGTTACCCAAGGATTTCTACTAGCCCTCGTCTTTTTACCTACTTGATCCTCTGCTGCCTTCACTACTTCATCCCTCAAAGCTACCCATTCTTCTTCTACTGTATTTCTTTCCCCCATTCCTGTCAATTGTTCCCTTATGCTCTCCCTGAAACTCTGTACAACCTCTGGTTCTTTCAGTTTATCCAGGTCCCATCTCCTTAAATTCCCACCTTTTTGCAGTTTCTTCAGTTTTAATCTACAGGTCATAACCAATAGATTGTGGTCAGAGTCCACATCTGCCCCTGGAAATGTCTTACAATTTAAAACCTGGTTCCTAAATCTCTGTCTTACCATTATATAATCTGATACCTTCTAGTATCTCCAGGATTCTTCCATGTATACAACCTTCTTTTATGATTCCTGAACCAAGTGTTAGCTATGATTAAGTTGTGCTCTGTGCAAAATTCTACCAGGTGGCTTCCTCTTTCATTTCTTAGCCCCAATCCATATTCACCTACTACGTTTCCTTCTCTCCCTTTTCCTACACTCAAATTCCAGTCACCCATGACTATTAAATTTTCGTCTCCCTTCACTATCTGAATAATTTCTTTTATTTCATCATACATTTCTTCAATTTCTGCAGAGCTAGTTGGCATATAAACTTGTACTACTGTAGTAGGCATGGGCTTCGTGTCTATCTTGGCCACAATAATGTGTTCACTATGCTGTTTGTAGTAGCTTACCCGTACTCCTATTTTTTATTCATTATTAAACCTACTCCTGCATTACCCCTATTTCATTTTGTATTTATAACCCTGTATTCACCTGACCAGAAGTCTTGTTCCTCCTGCCACCGAACTTCACTAATTCCCACTATATCTAACTTTAACCTATCCATTTCCCTTTTTAAATTTTCTAACCTACCTGCCCGATTAAGGGATCTGACATTCCACGCTCCGATCCGTAGAACGCCAGTTTTCTTTCTCCTGATAACTAAGTCCTCTTGAGTAGTCCCCGCCCGGAGATCCGAATGGGGGACTATTTTACCTCCGGAATATTTTGCCCAAGAGGACGCCATCATTATTTTACCATACAGTAAAGCTGCATGCCCTCGGGAAAAATTACGGCTGTAGTTTCCCCTTGCTTTCAGCCGTTCGCAGTACCAGCACAGCAAGGCCGTTTTGGTTATTGTTACAAGGCCAGATCAGTCAATCATCCAGACTGTTGCCCTTGCAACTACTGAAAAGGCTGCTGCCCCTCTTCAGGAACCACACGTTTGTCTGGCCTCTCAACAGATACCCCTCCGTTGTGGTTGTACCTACGGTACAGCTATCTGTATCGCTGAGGCATGCGAGCCTCCCCACCAACGGCAAGGTCCATGGTTCATGGGGGGGGGGGGGGGGGGGGGGGGGAGAGAGATCAGGAATAGTATTGGTCCTAATATGCTACCTTGTGGAACCCCTACATTAATGTATTTTGATTCTGGTAAGTGTTTAACTAGATGTTTACATCTATTTGAAGTATGTGTTATCTCTACTCTTTGTACGATATCTGCTGGGTATGACTGAAACCAGTAATTAGCCACCCTCTTATTCCTAGTGCTTGTAATTTATTTAATAGAACCTTGTGGTTTGTGGTTGACTGTACCAAAGGCCTTAGAAAGATCCAAAAATATGCCTGTGACACGTTCATCTTTGTCAAGAGCGTCAAGTACATCTTTTGTGAATTCTATTATGGCTGGCTCTGTATTTTTGCCACTTTGGAAACCAAACTATGATTCATTTAAAAGATTGTTTTTCTTCAGGTAATTCATTAATCTGTTTTCCATAATTGCTCCTATTATTTTTGAGGATGGTGGCAGCAGGGAAATGGGCCAGTAATTTTTTATGTCTTCTGCATTACCTTTCTTAAGCATAGGTACAACTCTTGCGTGTTTTAACTGCTCTGGAAATGTCCCTGATGTGAAGGATTCATTTATCATGTTTGTTAAGGGGCCTTGTATAATCTCTATGCATTGTTTCAGAACATACACTGGTACTTCATCTAAGCCTACTGACCTTTTATTTTTTAGTTTCAGAACAGTTTTATTGACTTCATTCTCTGTGGCTGGAAGTAACATCATTGTATTTAGTGCAACACTATTTACAGGTGTTGTATTTGTTTTGTGGAATTTTTCCTGTAACTTCTCTGCAATACATGAAAAATGTTCATTTACTTAGTCTGCTAAGTGCTGTGGATCGTTTATTATCTTATCCCCCTCCCTTAACAGTATGTTATTCTCCATTTGTTTGCCTCTCCCCATTTCCTTTTTTGTTTAACATCCTGGACTGCTTTGCTTTTATTCTCTACATCATATATTATTTTGTCATTAAATGACTTTTCTGCAGCAATCAGCACATTCATATAGATCTTTTTGTACAGAAGTTTAAGAATTCTGCACCATTGCGACTCTTTTTCATTGAACTGAGGTATTTAAGTGTTTGGGAGGACTTCTTAATATCTGCTGTTATCCATCTGTTTTTGGGAGATGTTAATACAGACATGCATACTTTTGGAAATGCCTTTTCAAAGTTCAATTTAAATAATATGGAGAATTTAGAGAATTTCATATTCACATTGGTTTCCTTACACACTTCATCCCAGCTTTGTTTTGCTATTTCTTTTGAAAAATCTTTTATTCTGATTTCTGATGGATGTCGATTGTAAACTTGTAGTTTAGGGAATGATTAAGTGCCTGATTTTACTGTTGTTATTTGACAGAGATGGTCTGATAGTCTGAGATCTTTTACAGCTACATCACGTTTTTCCCTGTCCATATTTGTAGCCACATGGTCAATTACCAGTCATTGTAGTAACTCTTGTTGCACTATTAACAAATAGGGACATGCCAAACTTTGAAGGGTATTTATGAGGGTGCTGCTGGATTCATTTATGATATTAGTGTTAATGTTGAAGTTAATGTCCCCACACACAATGACCAATGACCTTTGTACTTGGGACTTTATCTAGAACTTCTGTTAATTTATTGAAAAAGCGTCCACACTACCACTGGGAGATCTATACACACACAAATGATTAATTTATCGGTGATATCAAGCCTTGTTAATTCAATAGCTGATATTTCAAAGTGTTTGTCTTCACTTTCTGTCTGAGGCCATGACTTGAATTGAACTGTGTTCCTTTCTGATATAAATGCATGATCCTCCACTCCTTGAAGCAGTTCTGTACGAAGAGTTTGCCCTTTCATACAATGTTAGTACTACATGTTGGATTTCTCTGTCTCTACACCAGTGCTCAGTAACACAAACTACTGTGCAGGTCAAAGATTTGAGCTCAACTTCTAATCGTTGTATTTTATTTTTTATTGATTGCATGTTTTGATGGAGGATTGTTAATTCTGTGAAATGCGCCATTTTACTCTTTCCAATGGTTTGTTTTTCTTTGTGACATCTGGTATGTATTATATTTGGAGTGTTAAAATCTGTCTTGTGAGGGATTGTTTCAGTATTTTTTAAACTGCTGGAGATACTGTTTAGGAAATGGACAATAATGAAACTACTTGATGTCTCTTGATATACTTACAAGAACCAAAACACTTGCTTTGGGCAACAGAAATTTATTAATTATTCATATATACCAAAGATGTCCTCATAGAAGAATGTTGAAATGAAAACACAATACCATAGAAAAATATAACCTTAGTAGACAGAAAATCTACAAACTGAGGCACATATGTATCTAATATAACATGACGCTTCCTAAAAGCGTCACAACTGTTATCATTATGTAGTGTCAGCTAGACAAGATTCTGAATGTACAAAACGTGGGTTTCTGTCACATGTGCAAGTTACTGAGTAGCTTTGGTGAACTGTATATTGTTCCTAATACCATTGCATTTCTTAAGGATGACTCAATTGTTTTAAGTGCTAGAGAGTTAGCACAGTGGTCCACATATCAGAAGACAAACCAGTGTTCATGACAAAAACATTAAATGTGGAAGTCTTTTCCCAGCTGAGACAACCTTCTCAATAAGAGAGAGGAAAGTACATGATACTTAGTGCTGGATATGTCAATGCCAATCTTTTACCTGCATTAACCAAATACATTTTTGAGAATACATGATTAAAACGTCTGCCCCTCGTGGTCTCGCGGTGGCGTTCTCGCTTCCCGAGCACGGGGTCCCGGGTTCGATTCCCGGCGGGGTCAGGGATTTTTCCTGCCTCGAGATGACTGGGTGTTGTTGTGTCGTCATCATCATCATTCATCCCCATTACGGTCGGAGGAAGGCAACGGCAAACCACCTCCATTAGGACCTTGCCTAGTAAGGCGGTGCGGGTCTCCTGCATCGTTCCCCTACGCTCTCCATTGTTTTTTCATGATTAAAACATTGTAACAAATAAGAAAAACAGACAGATTTTAATAGCACATTATCATTACACAAGGTGGTCAAAAACATTCTCAAAATCTTGTAAGGGTGTTTCAGAAAAGGTAGTGCTGAGAAATAATTGTTAACAAAAAAATTCGATGCACTGCACTATTTCCGAGTTATTTACCATTAAATTTAGTCAATCAAGTCATTACACATGCAGATTCAAACAAACAACCTACCAGAGGCAATCTCAGCAAACTGTTCTTCATTTGGCTTCCTCAGACAGAATAAACATAGCTTTTGCTCTCCTAGCTTATCGCTTCCAAGAAAGGGATGCCCTAACTAGTAATATTTAAACAAGTGATAACTCATGGACCCACCTCTTATAAGCTTTTCAGACTATTTCTGATAACACAACATATGAAAATGTAAAGCATGTATAGAAATCAGGCAGGGAACTGGAAATCTCCAGGTATTTAGAAACAAAATAAGAAAGTATTGTATAAGCCACACCTATAATTTATCACAATATTTGGATGTAAAGTCCTGTTTGCATTAATATTCATATTAAACAGGTGTTTTAGCTTTTCCTGTATATATACAGCTAACTGCAGTCTCTGAAATCAGTAAAGCTATATAAATGGCTGATATGAGACAATAGATAAAGACAGCAGCTGAAAAGAATAAGATGAAGATCAGTGTCAGTTTTTCAAATAATTCCCATAGCTACTAGTGTGACTAGATTAGCACCATTAACCATAATTTCTTGTTAGTATACTTTACAAATGCTACATGCTCCTGCCCGTTAATATGTAATTTGACTTGTTCTATATCCCCAAAGGCTGACTTTCACGATGGATTTATGAATGAAGATGTGTGAATGAATGAACGAACTCAGATGGGGAACTCTGACAAGTGGGAATGATCACTGTGTTTGCCTTTAGACATTTTTGCTATACAATGATAAGTTATCCACTGACACCTATAATCAACTGGGAATAAATGCCAGCTTGATATCTCTTACAACTTACATATTTGAAGCACTGTCTATAAGCTATGGGACGCACAAATAGTTTTAGTTCACAAGTATTGTATATTAATTGATTTTCCTAAGGAATAAATTGCCTTCTTACTGCTGTTTTGTGAAGAATGTATTCTCTTGTATCATTTCTAGTTAGTTAGTTTCATGTTACATGAATCATTGGTGCGGTTAATGATAGTGATGTGAAAGACAACCTTAATGTTTAATAATGAGTGTCATTTTTTGTTTGTTGTTGTAATTATGTACATCTTTGTTCCTTTTGTAATGTAGTGGGTTATTCACAACTATGATCTGCATAGTAGATTCTATCGTATATTTAGAGTTCTTCTTGTTCTGTTAATTGAGGGTGCAACCAGTTCTTAATTTGATCTCACCTTCACTATTCTGTGAAAGTAGCATGAAGGATGCCCAAGGTTATTCATATATTTCACATTAAAAGCGATTCCTGAGAAACTTCTGAGTAGGTTTTCATGAGGTACTTTATATGAGGGTGGTTTGAAAATTTCTTGGAATCACCATGAGAGGTCAGCACTAGTGCAACAAGTTGTTCACGTGATATTCATTGGACTGTTGCCTGTAAACACATGCCATGTCAGTGCTCTTGGAAGAGACCAGTGGTGGTGACGTGGTTCTGTTGTTGTTCCCATGTAGCGATTTGCAAAAATGGAAAAAATTGAAATTTGAGCAGCGATTAAGTACTTTGTAAAGAAATATGTGAAAGCAAAGGACATTTACGCCAATTTCCAGAATAAAATGGGGCATTCTGCTACTTCATAATCAACTGTTACTAAGTGGCCAAATGAATTTAAATTTGGTCGGGAGAGCTTAGATGATGATGATCTGTGCAGTGATCAGCCAAGATGTGTCACTACTCCAGAAAACATCGCAAAAGAGCACGGAAAGGTCATTGAGGATCGCCGATTGAAAGTGAGTGAAATTGCTCACTCTTGCCAGATGTCATCTGAAATGAAAAAATTATCTGCAAAATGGGTGCCACGACTCTCGTCACTGGATCAAAAACATGTGCTGTCGCCATGGCAAAATTACAAGAACTAAAGTATGAATTGTTGCCACACCCGTCTTATTCACCTGATATGGCTCCATCAGACTTCCATCTCTTCCCAAAACTGAAAATTTTTTTGGTGGATGAAGATTCACTTCAAATGAAGAATTGATAGTTGGAGTTGACAATTATTTTGCAGGCCTGGAGGAAATTCATTTTCGAGATGGGATCATCTTTGGACCAAGTGCATTAATCTAGAAGGAGACTACATTGAAAAATAGAAAAAGTTTCAGTGATGTAAGTACTTTTTTCTATTATGTTCTGAGAACTTTTCAAACAGACTCTCAGATTCAAATAAGCCCATGACCATTCACATTAGCACAAGATAGAGAGGCATTTGGAAGCAACATGTGAAATCTGCATGGTAGCTTTAAGTCCCTTAGAAGTCAAGAAGAAGAGGAAGAAGAAGACATCCACTCTGCCATCCCATATACACGCATGATGTTCTCTGTTGGTTGGCTCATGTGTGTCCCACATACAGCTATTGGCACAACATATGGAAACACCCTGAGAAATGCAAGCTTCAACATAAATGCAGATGCCAGCCAAGCCCGCTCAGGTCGTGCTGCTGTATTTGACCATGAGCGGTTGCTGTGCAATGTACCTCAACAAGTTTCATTCACTAAGTCACAACGATGATGAAACTGTCTTTGAAGAGGACTGTGACAACAAAAAAAGGGGACAACAGCTGAAAAAGCCACTGCAGAGCTGAATGTCGACTCGTGAATGCTGTCAGCAGAAAACATCACGAAGGGAGCTCCAAAAGCAGTGATATGCAGGGTGAGCTGGAATTCCAAAATCATGAGTGATGCAGGTTTCCACAACAGGAAAAGATGGTGCCGAAGCCATAAAATCTGGACTATGGAGCAATGGAAGAAAGTCATTTGGTCAGATGGGTCTTGTTTCACAGTGTTTTCAACTTCCCCAAACGTGATGCTGTGTTCCAGGACGACAGGGCCCCCATTTACACAGCTCACATTGTCAAGGACTAGCTTTGTGAACATTAGGATGAATTTTTGCATCTACCCTGGCCACCACAGTCACCAGATCTCAATATTATTGTTTCTTTGTGGTCTACTTTTGGAGAGAAGGATAAATAATCACTACACTCTCCCTCTTTCATCATAATTATATGAACTTGCCAATATTTTGCAGAAAGAATGGTACAAGATTCCCTTGAAAACCACACAAGACCTGTATTTATCCGTTCCAAAATACAGGTCTACTAAAGAGACTGCTTGCACCACACTTGTCCACCCTATTCTGTGGTATTGCTGTGCAGTATGGGATCCACATGAGGTGGGACTGACGGATGACATTGAAAAAGTTCAAAGAGGGGTGGTTTGTTTTGTACCCTCGCAAAATAGGGGAGATAGTGCCAGCGACATGATACATGAATTGGAGTGGCAATCATTAAAACAAAGGCTTTCTTGTTGCGATGGGATCTACTCATGAAATTTCAGTCACCAATTTTCTCCTCCGATTGTGGAAACATTCTGCTGGAGAAATGATGTTCACAGTAAAATAAGACAAATCAGGTCTCGCACAGAAAAATTTAAGTGCTCGTTTTTTCCGCCCACCGTTCGAGAATGGAACGGTAGAGAGACAGCTTGAAGGTGGTCCATTGAACCCTCTGAAAGGCACTTTATTGTGAATAGCAGAATAACCACGTAGATGTAGATGAATTGGAAGATTTTTTGAATGCCACTTCCCACACTGTATAGGGCATGGTAATGAGTTGTGTTTTTGGTGTTTCCATATTTGTCTCCACTCCCTGTTATTGAGTAATATATGAGTACGTGTCCTGAACTGAATTTTTGAGATGACATTCTCCAGGAACACCAAAGTATTGCCATTTAAATACCCCATCCGGATTATTCATTAACGGAGCTACTGTATGTGACAATACGTCTCCAGAGACCCACTACTTTTAATTGCAGATATGCCAAGCCCTCATTAATACTGTTTACCACCACCTTTTGGTACTTCAATGTTAAGAAGAAAGACAGTTTACTAATTCTAGGGTGCTGAGCTATTGGACAAGTAAAGTAGCACAGAAGGTAACATTCTAGTTCATCCCAAGGATGTGCGGCGCCGATGAGATCGACACCAGCATCGAAATGCGTTCGTCTTTGGACTCTGAGCATTGTCTCTGGACTCTGAGCATTGTCTTTGGGCTGTTCTGCCATGTTCAGTTCTTTGTGAGCCTTGCCTGTGTTCAGCTGAATAAATGGACTACTGCAAAATGGGGGTTGTTTGGTGTAACCAACCCGAACTTCTCCCTCACTGATGACCCCGAGTTGTAATGTCTTCCGTTTTTGCCGTTTTACTGTGTCCGCGAATTCCGCATTGGTTATTTTCGTGTGTATTACATCGACACAGCATTCGTACAATGACTTCGGCCCAGCGCCTAATGCCGGATTTTGTGATCGACATGCATCATGTTGCGGGCGATGTACAGCCGCCATGACTTCAACACGATGCCTCTCACTCGACGATTACGCCGACTTCGCCAGACGTTTTCGAGCCTGCAACAATAAGTGAGGTTAGGAGTGCGCATGACTCTGGCTATTAAACGCCTTTGTTCCCACCACATGTGCCCTCTCTCATCGACTGTGCAGTTACCTCCTACGGATCTCCGTGCAGTGCGGCACCAATGCCGATTTCTGCAAATCCTTCGTCGGACAACCTACTACCGCCGGGACAACAATTTGCCACGCCGCAATCCGTGCAGTACCACGCGGATACCTGCCACGTGGCTGGAACTGCTTCGTTCACGGGCCTACCTCCTCAGGATCCAACCACACCCGTGCCTGCCTCAGTCCAGCATCAGCACATGCCTTCCTACTTCGATACCTTGGCCTGCAACAGGAACAATAACTTGTTATCTGTGCCTGACGTCCAACTCTGTCCCACTGCTACACCTCAGTGTTTTGTGCCACGGCATTCACCTTATCCGCACACCGTTTTGAGTGGAATGACTATGAACAGTGAACATTCACACATTCTGTCCCATGTTCGACATCATTTACCACACTGTGCTTCTGGACAGCCCGCACCTCCGCAGCCTCCCTGTAACACAGGTGGCCCCGGCTCTGATCATATGTCGAGCTTTCTGCGGACTAACACGCATTCCTAAACTTTGAACTTTTTCTCACCTGTCGCCCTCGCGCCGGCTCCAGATGAGCTTGCGCTACCGTTCTCGGCACATCTCGGTGCCTCATCCACATCGGTCTTCCGCGATGCGTCAATCCAAACACACCCGCAACATGTTGAGCTTCCGCAACCACAATCGACACATTACGGTGTCTCACCTGCATCGGCCTTCCGCGTCGCGACAGATCACACTCAACCACAACGTGTCACCTTCACGCTACACCCGAACAGCCATCGTTGCCACATCCCCTGGAGGCACACTCTCCTGAAATACTATAGCAACAACAGCTCAATGCAGGCAGTGCCCCGACGAACTCAACTCAACCTGTTCTTCCGAACATTCTACAATGCTTACCGACGCTGCCGCCTTTTAATCCCGACAGAGCAGCAACCTGGTTCAAAATTGTGGACAAAGTGTTCGACCATTACAAACTTGATGTGTCAACAAGGTTTCTGTGCCTCAACACCCACCTGCACGACCAGGAGGACTTCATTGCTGACTTGGTCGATGCCCCGCACTCATCTACCCAGTACACTCTAGCCAAAATGACAGTTCGACATTGGCTTGCACCCTCAACTGAGGCAGCAATATGGCAAGTGATCCACGTCAAGCAACTAGGCAACAACAAGCCTTCCCAGCTCTGGAGACGACTACGTACCCCGGTCACCGCCGATCTATTCTCTGACACAGCTCTCCTCGCCATCTGGTCAGATAAACTATCTCCTCACATCCGCTTTGCTCTGGCTCAAAGGTCTCCTGAACCTATCGAGCAAAGAATGACAATTCCTGACTAGTTACACGATGCATCACTGCTCTATTTCGTCAGCCACTGCCTACCTGACAAGTCTCACGTTCAGGCTCATCGCCCTGCATCCGGATGCAGCCGGGGCCGTACTGTGCCAACCGTTCCGTTCACGCCGGGAAGCAGTAAACAAGCAACTGGGACGTCGCCGGCTCCACCCATGGTCACGCCCCCTCCTGCAACTGAACCTGCTGCGGCAACTGAACCTTGGCCACCGCCACTGGCAACGAACTTTCCGCAGGAAATGCAATCGCACTACCCGTACTGTTACTTCCACACATGGTTTGGTGAGGTGGCATGGAACTGCACACCACCCTGCTACTTCCCAAACGCCAACCGCAGATAGGTCCAGGTGACGTCTCCTGCTCACATCATGACAGGCACCCCCAGTGCTCCATTCTGTCCGGGAATGACTGGATAATTGCGGATGACTTTACATTAAAGACATTTCGTTGGGATACCTTTTCATAGTGGACACAGGCGCCGATATTTCGCTGCTGCCTACGTCCTTAGCGTCGTCGAACATCTGCCCTCATCATACTTCACTGCGAGCCGTGAATTCAACTAAACTACAATGCTTGGGTTCAACTTCCTACATCGTCTCACTCTCCGAAAACTGCAAACTCGAGTGGACTTTTTTGGTGTGTGAAATTGACAAACCTATACTAGGCATTGACTTCTTGTGACACCACAAACTTTCACCGGACCTAGTGTGAAACACCGTGTTTCATCATCCATCCAAGACCTCACTTCCCCTGCCCTGTGCTCCGTCTAGCAACCCCCCCCCCCCCCCCTCGTGACACATCGATCCGGGCTCATCTCAACCGTACATACTCGTCTCTGTCGACGACGTTACAAGAAACCATGCACAAGTGCCTTGTCGAGCTCGAACACGTCACTCGCCTACTCAAGGAAAAGTTCAAGCTCTCCCTCCGGCTCCATGAAACACAGCTGCAGCTCACCAATGCAGCAAAGGAATTACAGACACTACAGCAAGGACAAAGCAATGTCAGTAAGTGCGCCGAATCTGCTTGCAATCCCAGCAATCAAGCCTCCATGTGTTTACCTCCCGCTACCCCTCGCAACTGTACTATTAAGATTGCCATAACGTGTGCTGACAGTTCCGCAGGGCTACATCCTCCTAACACGACAGCGTTTGACACTCGGCCAGACACAAGTGCGCATGCGCGACGAGCGACACGTGTTACCAAACTGACGGCTCCTACCCTGCCCCTCGCAGACAGCACCTCAAACTATGCAACTTTGGCTCCTGCGCGCCGCCGTGCGACCGCCACTGACAATACAAACAGTGTACTCACGCCAAGCGTTTCGCCCGTGACCGTGCTGCCACAGGCCGCGCCCTCAGACAATGGACTCACAAACGGCTCACGAGCTCTACCGAGCTCACCCGACCACGGTGCCACTGTTTCAGGCCGGTGGCCATCTTGTCACGTTGACTCCTGGGACACTTTGCCGCCTCGGCTCCCGTCGGATCCGCTGAGTGGCTCCGAACACCAGGACCACGCCTCGCCTGCCCCGCCCGCCACACATTGTAAACAAACCGCCTCCCGTGCCGCCGGCAACATTTCCGTCGTCACCAACGGCACGGTTCACAAGCTTCGCCTCATGCCAGGTCCCCCGATCTCCAGTAAACCAAGTCGACTTTGTCCTGAGCGCCTCTCCGACCTTAGAAATCAGATTTCTGAACTACTAAGCTCTAGCGTCATTGAACCCTCTGCCAGTAGCTGGTCTACGCCCATACATATGACACCCAAGAAAGACGGGTCCTGGCTCATGTGCGGAGACTACCGTCGACTAAATGCACAAACAATTATGGACGCCTACCCCATTCCCAACATTACCGACTTTACCAGTTCCCTCGCAGGTACGATCACGTTTTCTGTCATTGATTGCAAACGGGCCTACCACCAGATCCCCATGGCACCTGAAGACATCGAGAAGATAGCAATCACCATCCTAATCGGGTTATTTCAGTTTCGATTCATGCCCTTCGGTCTGAAAAACGCAACCCAGACCTGGCAACGCTTCATCAACGAAGTGCTATTCGACCAAAAATTCTGCTTTGCATATCTTGATGACATTCTTGTGTTCAGCTCCTCCGTCGAGGACAACATTCGACATGTGCAAACTGTTATGAACACTCTCGCGGCAGCAGGCATCAAGACCAACCAGGACAAATTGCAGCTACATTAACCCGCTGGTTTTCGGGTCTCTGCCGACGGCATTTCACCGCCTCCTGTGAAAGTACAAACAATACTAATCCTACCAGATCTTCGTCATTCAAAGAGCGCTAGCGCTTTCTGGGGACAGTTAATTACCATCGCTGACATCTACCTCGGGCTGCGGAGATTCAGGCTCCACTGATGGATGCCTTGGCAGGCACCAACACTTCTGGATCTTGGCCCGTTCCATGGACCCCTGCTATGACTGACTCTTTCACTGTCCTCAAAAATCTTCTTGCCAAGGCCTGCACCATCACGCATCCTCATCCCAATGCGCAGCTTTTCATCACCACAGACGCGAGCGATACTGCCATCGGCGCTGTCCTTAGCCAGAAAATCGACCCTGCAGTTCTTCTTGAGCAAGCTCACCAATGCACAACGGAAATATTCTGTGTTTGACAGGGAGTTGCTCGCGGTCTTCAAAGCGATCAAGCATTTTAAGACTGACGTTGAGGGACGCCCTTTCTATGTTTTAACAGACCACAAACCCCTGGCTGCGGCCATTACAAACCCGCCAGCTGACCCGCCTCCTCGCTGCTTCAGATACATGAACTTCATATCTCAGTTCACCACCGATGTCAGACACATAAAGGGTGCTGACAATGTAGTTGCTGATTTCCTTTCACGAATCGACGCCGTCCATTAGCTGTTAGACCTCTCTGAACTGCCTAACCTCCAACCTGCCGACGAGGAAATGCAAAACCTGATTTCAGACTCTACTTCTTCACTACACTCCGTCCGTACCACCTTCCCTGTCATTTCTGGTTAGATCTGGTGCGACGACAGTACGAGCACGTTACGCCCCCTCATCCCAACCACGCTCCATCGAGCTGTCTTCAACGCATTGCATAATTTAGCCCATCCCAGTGTTTGTGCGTCCGCCCGCCTCGCAGCAGAGTGCTTTGTGTGGAGAAATGTCAACAAGGACTGCCAGCAATGGGCATGCTCCTGCGTTGCGTGCCAACTCTGGAAAGTACACAAGCACACTTCACCCCCACTCGGCGCCTTTTCGGTCCCTCCTGGGCGTTTCCAGCATATTCATACTGACATTGTCGCCCCCCCCCCCCCCCCGGTCTAACAGCTTTCGTTATGTTTTCTCGTCTATGGACCGAACAACTCGCTGGGTCGAGGCTGTCCCCCTCCCCAATATTATGGCAGAAACTATTGATCGAGCTTTCATTGAGTCATGGGTATCGCGTTTCGGATCTCCAGCTATCATCACGACTGACCAGGGCAGACAATTTGAGTCGGCCCTGTTCAATGAGATTTGTAACATTTGAGGCATCTGGCGCATCCATAGCACAGCATATCATCCGCAAAGTAACGGGCTAGTTGAGCGCTGGCACCGCACTTTCAAGGCTGCTCTTCGATGGCACGACTCTCTGTGGACAGAGGCCCTTCCCCTTGTGCTACTTGGCATTCGTGCGGTCTATAAGGAAGACCTCAAAGGCACAATAGCCGAGTTCGTATACGGCCAGAACATTGTTCTCCCTGGCGAACTTGTGAGCCCTTCTGCTTCTCTCCCTCAGCCTGATTTACCTTCCTTCATGGACCACGTCAGACGCCACTTCATCAACCTCCATATCCCTCCGCCCGCCAGCCATTCCCACTCTAAGGTTCATGTCCCGAAATCTCTGGGCAATTGCGAGTACGTCATGCTCTGAGATGACACTGTCCGTGCTACCCTCCAACCTCCATATACCGGCCTGTACCAAGTTCTCTGGCACACAGCCAACACCTAGGACATCCAGATGAAAGATTCAGCTGTTACAGTTTCTCTTAACAGACGTAAGCCTGTTCATGTTGAGCCTTCTTCTACCCCCCTTCAGACCACGATCACGGCACTCACTGTCGTGGCTCACGACGCTCTGACCAGTCCCTCCACGTCGTACTTATACACTCCGTCGAGTGACTTCCAGTTCCAATTGTTGAGCTCTCCTCTGAACTCGCCCTCTACTCCAGTTTCACGCACTCCGTCGAGTGACCACATGCTCCCCACGTCAAGCTTACCTACAATCATGCCCTTGCTGCCGGCCCCTTTGCCGGTCCCTTCTTCGACCTCTCCACCGTCGCCTGCCTCACCCTGTCGAGGTTTCTCACGCCCCCCCATCTCGAACGTGCCCTCGCTCGAGGTGTTTGTGCCTGTCCCTCCGGACCTGATCCACGACATCTCAAGAATACTGCGCAATGATACACTGTTCATCGTGTGTTTCCCTTCATCCAGTGCTCATGACATAATCTCAGCCATTCCCTGCCACCTGGTGAAATGTGTTCCCCTCCCACCCGATGTCGACCTGGACATGCTTTGTGTGTTCGCCACGGCCTCCGGAGACATCGTCGTCATCGCTCCGTTCCACCCGCGAACCACCGGCCTACCTGTCGCCGCACGACCAGCACGCCCAGTACGACGCCCGACTTGCTTCAACGACTTCCAGGTTTGGTGGCCCAACCTTCCTTCACGACATCTACCCACACAGCTCCCCAACGATGCTGTCGAGCTGACCATGGTCTGGCTCCTGCAGACCACCCCTGCCAACGTCTGTCACGCTCGCCCGGGCCTCTCAAGAGTACTCCGTACTGCGCAGGGGGGGGGGGGGGGCGTCAACGTGGCGCCGATGAGGTCGACACCAGCATCGATATGCATTCGTCTTTGGACTCTGAGCATTGTCTTTGGGCTGTTCCGCCATGTTCAGTTCTTTGTCAGCATTGCCTGTGTTCAGGCAAAATGGGTGTTTTTGGTGTAACCAACCCGAACTTCTCCCTCAGATGTTTAGTGGAGTTCAAACCACAACTTGAATGGACTAGCACAACAGTTTCACCTAATTTTCTTCAAAGTGCAGTGCAATAACAGTTGCTCTGTGGTGTACAACATTATCATTCTGATATAGGAAACATATGAGCCTAGGTGTGGAAAGCATACTTTTGTCCAAAATAACTTCACAAGTATCACAAACAGAATTTAAAACAGAAATAACAGACACAGGTCACCTACATACCCCTCTATACTATACACGTCATTGTACATTGAATAGTGGAGGTCACTGTTTACCAAAAATAGTGATTTTCTGTTCTTTCCATTCGCATACTGAGCAAGGGAAAAAAGACTATCTATAACACTCTATAAATGCTGTAATCTCTCTTATATTATTCTCATAGTCACTGTGTGCAAAAAATAATGGTGGCAGCAGATTGTTGAACAGTTTTCTTTGAACAGAGGCTCTCAAAATTCAACAAATAATGTTTAAAAAAAATTTTGCCATTCTTCCAGTTTAAGTTCTCTGAGTGTCTTTTTTGAATGGGCTAAAACTATCCTGCTATAGTTCTAGCAATAGGCTTCCAATTTCTTCGGTGTCTATTTTAAAGCCTACATGATAAGTTCTCCTAACACTATATTTATTTAACATGTTATGATTACGGCCATCAGGTATCTCTTACATCAGACTAGGGTTTCAAACATGCAGTACCATTTTTACATCATAGTTAGTTAGAAATAACAATTTTAATGTGACAACTAGTATTAAGATGATATGAATGTCTGAAATGTCAAAGTGAATAAGTAATACTGACTATGAACAAATAAAGTTATTACTGGCAGTAACTGTACTACTACTGCAGCTGTCGTCACTAATAGTTATAACTGTAAAATAATAATAATAATAATAATAATAATGACAATAATAACAATAACAATAGCAGCAGATGTAAGAAGAATTTACAAGGGTACAACATACATGTTTTCTGATATAAGGATTCTGGGGAAAGGAAATTTAAGAAAACTGGGAAATGAGAAGGAAGGGTAAAAAGAGTATTCAGGGACACTGGTAATCCCTATTACTGCTTTAGTAAATATATCATTCACTGTGTTCCGAAGCAGATGATGTTATTCAGTTCTCTAGTATAACGTGGGTCGTAATCTCAGAGTCAGGTTCCTGTTACTGAAAAAGACTTCAAGAAAGTGGCTGAATGATGGAGTAGAACAGAAAGGATTTTGCTCTGACGGGAGCAGGTGTTTCTATCATGTAGTTCAGGCAAGAACATTAATGTCAAGGAGAAATATGAGGGACAATGTTCATTGATGAGACTGTAGAGAAGACAGAGGGCATAGAAATCTCTGTGCTTGTCTGCACACCACACAGATAGCTGTGCATATCATGGTGAAATATTGTCAAATATATGGGGTGATCAAAAAGAAATGAGCCGGAGGCATAATTACAGAAACCAGTACCTGTATGCTAGAAGTATTGACTCTGGCTTTTTGAACACCTCTTATAGTAGAATGTCACAAACATAATGAACAGAGGCATTCATAACCAGATCGAGGTGCCGTGAGCTTTCATAAGAATGGTCTTGCAGGATAACATCACTGGAATCAACAGTTGGAAGTATAACTATTTGTACAAGTTTCTTTTTCAGGTCAAGAGGGAAAAGCTTTTTTTACATTTGTAGGTCATGCACATTGCAGTTATGTGCTTGATCCAATTTAGATTTTGATCTATTATTACTCTTAGACTCTTTGCTGAAGGAGAGAAATCAATATTTGCTTTTGTCTCATTTAGGGTGAAAGAGGGTTGGGATACCTGATATTTTGGGCTAATGAGCCTAGAATGACGAGCCAGTACCAGTTGGATTTTGAACTGGTTGAGCTTTAATCCTATACTCTGTGCCCATTTTGATAGTTCACACAGATTGGTATTGAGATCCTCAATAGCTGTCTTCAGGTTTATCGGTTTTACACTTATATACAACCGTAGGTCACTGGAGTACATGTGGTATTTGCAGTAGGACAAAACTGATGACACATCATTGATGTACAGTGAAAAGAGTATAGAACCTAATACTAATCCCTGGGGGACATCTGATACTGCCTACCTCCATTGCGGCTTTATGGTGCTAGATATGAAGCATTGCTGGCAAACCATCACATGTGAGTGAAACCACTGTACTGCAGTTGGCTAGTAAAATGTTTTAGTCAACAGTGTCAAAGGTTTTTATGTCTTTTATCACAGACTACTTCTGCTTGTGATGTGTGATGGAAACTCTCTGCAATAGCAGTAAATTTTAGAATTTGGTTGTCCCATCAGTTAGTTCCTTAGGTGCATAAGGAACATCTGGATTTATTACTTTCTTTGTGACACCAGTAACAGTGCACCTGAGTAACACACTGACACTGATCATCAGCATGTGCACTTTGTGCTTGTATCACAGCAACAGTCTCAGGCATTCCACAGCAGCCAGCTGATAGATATGCAGGTCAGTCACTTGTATAGCTTCTGTTCTACATGACATCTGGATTCTGGTCTGAGCTACCAGAGATTGCAGTTATGTGTGCTTGCTTTGTGAATAAATGTGTGAGTGTGTGCTTCCTTTCCTGCCAAAGGTTTCCGGCAGGAGCTAATGTGTAAGTGTCTTTCTTCTGTGACTTAACATGTCATCTCATGATAAGTAGCAATCTACCTTTTCCTTACATTATTGATATTCCAACCTGGAGTTTCCATTGTTACAGGAATGAAATTACTTATTCAAAGCTGGTGAAAGGGGAGAGGGTGCAGAGCTAATAACACAACTGGAGGGGATCAGGAAAAGGTGGGGACAGTACTGTAACAGACTACTAATCATGAACCATTGCAATGAAATGAGACTAGAAGTACAGCTGCAGAACCTGGACCAGTAAGAACAAAAAGATATTCAACATTTAGAAATGGAACTAGCAGTTAGAAGAATGAAAACAAGAACAGCCGCTGGGATAGATGAAATAAGTGTGGGGAAGATAAAGGTAGCTATATTACTGAACTGTTATATAGATTGCTAAGGTGCATAAGGATGCAGAAATGTGTGCCTAAAGTCTGCAGCTCGTGGTCTTGCGGTCGCATTCTTGCCTCCTGAGCAAGGGGACCGGGTTCGATTCCCGATGGGGTCAGGGATTTTTTACCTGCCTTAAGATGACTGGGTGTTTGTGTTGTCCTCATCGATTCATCATCATTCCTCAAAGTGGCGAGGCTGGACTCAGCAAAGGTTGGGAATTTGTATGGACACTGATAACCGTGCAGTTGAGCACCCCACAAACCAAACATCATCACCTGTGTGCCTGAAGAATGGGGAAAGGGAATAATAATTCTAGTGTTCTAGAATGGTGACCCAAAGGTATGTGATAACTATCAAGGGATCACATTCGTATCACAAGTAGCAAAAATAATAGATACGATGCTGGAAAGCAGACTGAGGGAAAATGTGTAAGGTCAGTAGTATGACTTTTGGTATGGTAGATCAATTGGGGACCTGATCTTTAGTATGAGATAGTTGACAGAAATGTATTAGGAGTAGGAGAAAGATACAGTGATGACATTTCTTGATTTAATAAAGGCATACAACAGTGTCCCCAGAGAAAATGTATGGAAAAAATTCAGCTGCCAGACGCAAGTTGAAAGAAATGATACATTTTGGAATGTTATGGGGCTGGGACAAGGAAATGTGGTGCCACCATTATTATTATTATTATTATTATTATTATTATTATTATTAGAGCAGTAGGTGTATTCTCATTCAAAACAATCATTCTCTAATTTCATTGCATAATTGTGTGAGAAATAGGTTCTTTTTTGAGAATTTTCAGACACTTACAAAACTACATTTTTGTAAGTTATTGGTACGATGTGTTTTGGATATGTAACTTACTTTGTAGTACGAGGGTTGTTCAATAAGTAATGCCCTACTTTTTTTGAAAGCCATTAATATACCTAGACAAATTTTCTTGTTGATGCTTCACATTTGATGTTTGTTCTGTGCACCACTGAAGTTTCAAACCGTTATGGCAGATGGCAGAGCCGTAGTGCAGCATCAATATGGCATCTACATACTACTCACATTGCAAGCAGCGTGCTGTTATTGAATTCTTGTGTGCAGAAAACGAAACCATGGCGAACACCTATAAAAATTTGTGTGCAGTGTATGATGATGCTGCTGTTGACAGGAGTACAGTTGGGCGATGGGTAAAGAAAGTTATGACCTCAAGAAATGCAGAAACAGAGCTCCATGATGTCATGTCACAGTCACTGCCCCCAACATGCTGTAACATGTGGATGCCATTAGTCATGCTGACCGCCGCATCACAACTTGACAATTGGTTCTACAGTTGTCGGTCAGCATTGGAAGTGCGCCTGCAATGATTGATACTCTCGGATATTCAAAGAGATGCTCACGGTGGGTTCCATGAATGCTCACAAAGAAAAACCCAAGAAAATTGCCCCAATTTAATGCTCATACTGCTGGAAAAGTGAATGAAATAAGTATTAGTGTCAGTGGTGTTGAGGAACAACTGAAATCATTAAAACTGAACAAAGCTTCAGAACCTGACGGAATCCATATCAGTTTCTATACTGAATTTGTGGCTGAGTTAGCCCTCCTTCTGACCATAATATGTAGTGCTCAGTTCTTCGAAAAAGAACATAGGTAGCATCTGCCTACAAGGGTAGCAGAAGTGACCCACAAAACTACCATCCATTATCCTTGACATCAATTTATTGTCAAATCTTAGAACATATTCTGAGCTCAAACATAATGAGGTATCTTGAACAGAATGACTTCCTCAATGCCAACTAGCATTGATTTCGAAAATACTGATTATGTGAAACCCAGTTCACACTTTTCTCACATGGCATACTGAAAGCTGTGGATCAAGGCAGCTCAGGTAGATTCAGTATTTCTTGAGTTCTGAAAATCATTTGACTCAGATAACACCTAGGCTAGTCGCCAAAAGTTTGATCACATAGTGTATCAAGTGATATTTGTGACTGGACTGAGGACTTTTTCATAGGGAGGATGCAACATGTTATCTTGGATGGAAAGTCTACATCAGATTTACAAGTAACTTCAGTGTTCCCCACAGAAGCATGTTGGGATCCTTTGTGTTCATGTTGTATATTGACGACCTTGCAGTCAATATTGTTAATAACCTCAGACTTTTGCAAATGATGCAGTTATCTGTAATGAAGAACCATATGAAAGAAGCTGTGTAAATATTCATCCATATCTTGATAATGCTTCAAAGTGGTGCAAAGACTGTTAACTTGCTTTAAATGTTCAGAAATGAAAAACTGTGCATTTCACAAAATGAAAAAACATAATATCGTATAACATCAATGAGTCACTCCTGGAATTGGCCAACTCCTAAAAATACCAGCATGGAACACATTATAGGTATATGAAAAGGAATGATTACATAGGCTAAGTCGTCGGTAAAGCAAGGGGTAAATTTTGATTTATTGATAGAATATTGAGGAAGTGCAATCGGTCTACAAAGGAGAATGCTTACAAATCACTCATGTGACCAGTTCTAGAATATTGCTCTCAAGTGTGCGGGATCTGTACTAAAGAGGACTACCAGGGGATATTGAACATATACAGAGAAGGGCTGTATGAATGGTCACAGGTTTGTTGGGACCATGGGAGGGTGTCAGAGATACTGAAGCAACTGAACTGGAAGACTCTTGAAGATACATGTAGACTGTCCCAAGGAAGTCTATTAAAGAAGTGAATGGAACAGGAAGAAACCCTAATAACTGGCACAATGGGATGTACCTTCTTCCATGCAATTCATGGTGGTTTGCAGATTATAGATGTAGATTATTTATGGTGATGGATGAAATTGTCAGAGTGACCAAAGAAGCTTACATAGGAAGGGAGATGAAGTTATTGCTATTTTCCAATGATATTGTGTTGTGGGGAACCAACAGTAAGAATGTAGAAGAACAACTGAACATTTAAAAACAATTGCGAAATGTGGCATGAAATGCATTGTGCAGAAAAGTAAGATTATGGTGGCAATTAGAGGAGACAGTGATGATGAAACATTATTCACTACTTCCTCTCATATTTTACTATACTTTGGCTTTTTAGTGTCAAATGGAACAGAACACATCAGTTGACTATGACAGAAAATAACTGATGTCCAAACCCCAACCAACAATGTACCATTAACAAACTGCCTGTATCAGGAAGTGGAATGCTAACAGTGAATAGCAGACCTACCTGTGACTTTTGCATCTTCGAAGTCCAGTAGCACATCCTTGACCTGTTAAACTCACCTTATCTTACCTGCAGTGCAGCTGTTAGTAGGTTGCACTCCATAATATGAACCCTGATAATGAATTGTCCTAAGATAACAACACTCTGGGGGAAACATCTGGTAAAAGCTTAAAGTATTGTCAAGGTCCTATGCCCTTTAGTTTTGTAGGTGAACATTTGTTACAGCAATGGCACACAGTTACAAATGTTTGATCAGAATTCACGGGGTTCCTCTGACCATAACTTCATACTCCTAAGCTGATAATACTGACACTCAAGAAAATGACACTTGCGTACAAATTTACACCGCTGAGCTGCCACAACTATACTATGCTTTGCAGTGTACCACATTTCTTCCTAAATGCGATATGGGACTTCTTACCACAATGCCAGGATAGTTTATGTACTGCTGACATGTAAGGATCGATATTCTCTCAGAAACAAAACTATAGAATAATCTCACTGTCACAACAAAGTGGTCATCAGTGACGATAAAATCACATCACTGAAGCAGTAAACAATGGAATAGCCAAAACATCCAACTTACCAACATGAACTGCAGTGATAGCATCACATCTGACGTAAGTATTGAATATTGTCTGAGTCTGTGGACGTTGTCACAAACCAAAAAATACTTTGAGAACATCAAACAAATTCACTTTCTATGTGACTTTACATGCTGAGACATTATTGACTTAATATGCACAAAACAAAGCTTATTATGCCATACTGTAAAGCTGAATTTCACTACAACTCTGAACACTCCAACTGCCATCCTCATTCCACTATCACTGGCATGTCAATCCCCACTGCTTCCTGTCCTGGGTGTCAGTAACATCACAGCATTCACTTTAAGAACTGCTAAAGCTTTTAAGATTACAATGAATGTTGTAGTAAAGTTCTTGTAGAATGTAAATACTTTAGGATTAAAGGAGACCACTCACTGAAAAGTAGAAGCATTGAGTTATTGATAGGTCCACGTAAAAGAAAGAAAACTTGCTAGCTTTTGTACTTACCCTTCGACAAGGTAGACTATCCAAACACTTTCGCACATGCCTATGGCCCTACATAGTGGAAAAGGCTAGATTGATAGTGGCAATGGCGTTTTGGGGCAGGTGGGCTGGTTGTGGTGGAGCTTGTGTCAGGTGAGGTGAATAGAGGGAGAGGAAGGTGGGAGGTAAGGAGAGGGACTGGGGATGGGTGGCTCGGAGGGAGGCCAGTTTATTGGCTAGGAATGTGGGAGGGTTGGGTGGCAGGTGTAGTTGTACTGGCCAGTGGAAAGTGACACAGGCTAAAGGTGATGTGAACTTAGAGTGGCTGACAGGATGATGGATGGGGAAACTGCTCGGTAGAGGATGGGGGGCAGTGGGTTACCTGAAACTGAGGTCAGGTTGATCACAGGAGTGGTGGATGTGTTGGGATGTAACTCCCATCTGTGTAGTTCAGAGAAGCTAGTGGTGGAGGGAAGGATCCAGTTGGCTTGGGTTGTGAAGCAGCCACTGAAATCGAGCATGTTGTGCTCAGCTGTATGGTGTGCCACCAGGTGGTCTACTTTGCTCTTGGTCACAAATTGGTAGTGGCCAATCATCCTATTAGACAGTTGGTTGGTAGTCATACCAACATAAAAGGCTGGGCAGTGTTTGCTGCAGAGCTGATGTAAGACATGGCTGCTTTCACAGATGGCCCAGTCTCTAATGGGTAGGATAAGCCTGTGATAGGGCTGGAGTAGGAGGTACTGCTTGGGTGGATTGTGCAGGTCTTGCACCTTGGTGAGCCAAAGGGATATGATCCCTGTGGCAAGGGGCTGGGAGTGGGAGTGGGATAGGGATGGACTAGGATATTATGTAGGTAGGATGGGCGATGGAACACCACTTTAAGAGGGGTGGATGAGAGATATTTAAAGCCCAGGTGAAGGATATGGTTCAGCTGTTCCAGTCCATGGTGATATAGGGTGACAAGGTGGGCACTCCTTTGTACCTGATTTTTTGGGGATGGTGGGAGGATTGGGAGTGTATGAGGATATGGCAAGGGAAATCTGTTTGCAGACTGAGTTGAGAGGTAGAGGGGGGGGGGGGGATGGATTTGCCTGTCTGCAAAGGTCTTTATGATGCCTTCAGCATACTGGGCAAGAAGGTTCCTTACACTGCAAATACTTTGTCCACAGGTGACTAGGCTGTGTGGGAGGGATTTTTTGGTGTGGAAGGGATAGCAACTGCCAAAATGCAGGTGCTTGTGGTGGTTAGTGGATTTATGTGGACAGAGATGTGGAGGGAGCCATCAGCAAAGAGGAAGTCAACATCCAGGAAGGTGGCACACTAGGTAGAGGAGGACCAGGTAAAGTGATTGGGGCCAAACATGTTGAGGTTGAGAATGAATATAGACAAGGTGTTTGACCCTGAGTCCAAATCATGAGTATATCATCAATAAACCTTTGCAGATAGGCAATACCTTCTTAACTTACTTCGCAAACAGATTTCTCATGCCATATCCTCACAAACCCCCACTCTTCCCACCACCGCCCAAGACAATAATCAGCTACAGAAGAACACCCCCCACCCCGCCCTTGTCACCCAGTATCACCCTACAATGAAACAGCAGAACCATATACTTTGCCAGTGATTGATTATCTCTCATCTTGCCCTAAAATGAGATATATCCTACACAAGGTCTTTCCCACCCCTCCTGAAGTGGTGTTCCATCATCCAGCCTACTTACACAACATCCTAGTCCATTCCTATGCCACTCCCACTACCAACCAAGACCAAGGTGCAAGACCTGCTCAATCCACACACCCAGCAGCTCCTGCTCCAGTCCTGTGACAGGCTTATCCTACCCATCAGAAGCTGGGCCACCTGTGAAAGCAGCCATGTCATACCAACTCTGCTGTAAACACTGCACAGTCTTTTATGTTGGTGACACTATTAACCACAAAACGTACTTAGTTTCAGCAGCTGCTTCGCAATCTGAGCCATCTGGATTCTCCACTCCACCACCAGCTTCTCTGAACTACACAGATGAGAGTTATCCTTACAACACATACTCCACTCCCATAATCATCCTGGCCTCAATCTCAGCCAATCCACTGTCCCACACCCACCATCCAATGGTTTCCCCTTCCTCTGTCCTGTCAGACCCCCTCCCAATTTATGTCGCCTTCACCCTGTGCCAATTCCCATTGGCCACTACAACTATATTTGCCATCCCCCCCCCCTTTTTCCAGCATTCCTAGGCAGCAATCTGGCCTCCCTCTGAGCCACTAGCCACCCACCATCTGTCCCTCTCCTTGCCTCCCACCTCCCTCTCCCTCTACCCACCCCACCCGACACCACCACCCCCCGTCCCCAACAAACCCATCTGCCACAAAACAGCATTGGCATTGTCAGTCTAGCAGGCACCAAATACAGGCACTGGCACATGTGTGGTTGTGTACTCTAGTTCATCAAAGGATAAATCTGAAAGCTAGCATGTTTTCCTTCTTGTGTATGGGCCTATCATTGACTCAACACTTCTGCTTTTTGGTGAGTGGTCTCCTTTAATGCTAAAGTATTAAGATTATAAGAACTTAAATCAATTGCTCCATGGGAGCTACTCTCAGAGTTATATCTACCAGAATTTCCTCTACCTTATAACTGTGACAATATGTAACTTTATCCTGCCCTATTTTTCCTCTGCTCTTCTATGCTACCTTGTACTCATCCACTTCTGCAAACTGTGGTGGTGTTCCCGCAGCCACCAATCAATGGCCACTCCAAAGATATGCCCATCTCCCCATCACAGGAAATGCTGCTAGTGAAGAGCATAGGAGGCCACCACAAAGTATCTTGGAGAGTTTCAGTTGTGTGTTCTACTCCTGCAGGCACTCAGCTGTCCAGCATTAATACGGACTTTGATTATTTGGATTGTACACTGGACTGGTATGCACTTGTAATCCACTGCAACCTATTGAATTTAAGTAAACAATTTTTACCTACCAGTTGTTGTCTTTTGTTCTTTGCTTTCTGCCTCAGAACTTGCACATCTCTACAGGGTACAACACAAACTGTGCAGCACTTTTGCTCGGGACACAGTTAGTATAACTCCACCTTCTCGAAGGTGTGGGCTGAGTCTCTGCCTCTGGTGACTTGTGTGTTTCTGGCCAACACAGCTCTGCTACACAACCATGGCAGTCCATGCTCACCTCTGCCTCACATGAACTCAGATCAGTAATCTGAATTAAACTTCAGATATATAATAAAGGGCAGAAATTGAAATTGTGAAAAACTTCAAACATTTAGGAAGTGAGATAATGCAGAAAGGAAGAATGGAGACAAAAATTAGCAAATGGGTGCAACAGGACAAAGCATTTTACCAGAGTTTAAGGGAAGGGAAGTGCCAATGAAGTGTATGGAAGACATAGCTTATACCCTACTGACATAAGCATCGGTGACATAGGCAGAAATAAGAAGAGAGCAGAGTAGAAGTCAAACTAGTGAAATGAAATTTTTAAGATGTGTATTAGGAAAAGCAATGATATGCAGAGTGATAAAGGAAGATGTAGTAAGGAAATTGAAATAGCAAAGTTGAATGTCAGAAATGAGAAGAGTAGGTTAAAATGGTTTGGACATGTAAAGACAATAGAGATGAAAGAATAATGAAATGAATGATGGAGGCCAAGTTTGAGGACAAGAGAGAAGGGGGACACCAAGAGCAGGATGAACTGACTCAGTCAAGACCAGCTGAAGGAGGAGGACTTTGTACAGAAACAAAACAACCACAGAAGAAGAAGAATGGCGGAAATACAGAGGAAAATGGTCAAGCACCGTAATGCCCCAACCTTCTCTGATGCTGGATAAAGGGAAACAAACATGACAAGTCATTTTTAACTGATCCGAACAGCAGTGAAAATCTTCCCCAGGAAATGTTACAGGCCACCTGCTGTTCCTAATCTTCACTAACAGAAAAAAATAGTATCACCAAAAAATAATTTTTGCAGGGTAATGAAATTTTGGGAACACATTGTCTAGATAATATATTTAAGTGATGAACGTTGCAAGATCACAGGCTAATGTAAGCATGAGATAAGCCATTGCAAATGTGAAATACTGGATCATTAATAACCAGTGTAACCACCAGAATATAGAATATAAGCTTGCAAATGTGCATGCATTTTGTTGTACAGGCACTGGATGTCAATTTGTGGGATGGAGTTCCTTATCCGATGCACT
Source organism: Schistocerca piceifrons (assembly GCF_021461385.2). NCBI lineage: Eukaryota > Metazoa > Arthropoda > Insecta > Orthoptera > Acrididae > Schistocerca > Schistocerca piceifrons. The sequence goes on along the minus strand of NC_060140.1, from coordinate 848,985,958 downwards.
TGGTCAGTCAATAAAATGACTGTTAATGCTGGTTGTGGATGATGTTGGAGCAGTCGTCTGATGATGTCTCGTATGTGGTTGACTGGAGACAGATCTGGTGATCGAGAATGCCAAGGCAACATGTCAACACATGTTGGGTTACAACAGTGATATGTAGGTGAGTATTATTCTGTTGGAAAACACCCTCTGAAATACTGTTCATGAATGGCAGCACAATAATTCGAATCACCAGACTGATATACAAATTTGCAGCCAGGTTGTGTGGGATAGCTATGAGGCTGCTCCTGCTGTCATACAAAACTGCACCTCAGACCGTAACTCCAAGTGTAGGTCCAGTGTTCTAGCATGCAGGCAGGTTGGTTGTGGATCCTCAACTGGCCTCCTCCTAACCAACACATACTCATCACTGGAGCCGAGGCAGAACCAGCTTCCATAAGAGAACACAACAGACCTCCACCCTGCTCACCAATGAGCTCTTGCTTGATACCACTAGAGCTACAAATGGCAATGGTTTGGAGTCAGTGGAACACACATTATAGGGCATGTGGCTCATAGCTGTTCTTTGTGTAACCACTTTGTAACAGTTTGTTGTGTCACTTCAGTGCCAACTGTTGCTCAAATTGCTACTACTGATGCAGTATGATGCGTCACAGCCCCACACTGAACACAACGGTCATCCCTCTCGGTAGTGCCTTGTGGCCGTCCGGAGCCCGGTCTTCTTGTGCCTTTAGATTCTCGAGACCACTGCTACCAACAATCAAGTACAGTGGCCATATTCCTGTCAGATCTTTCTGCAATATCACAGAAAGAACATCCAGATTCTTGTAGCACTATTACATGACCTCGTTCAAACTCAGTGAGGTGTTTTACTAATGGCGTCTTTGTCACCTTAAAGGCATTCTTGACTAATATCAGATCACTTCCAATCTCAAAGATAACTAATGCTCATGAGTGTTATGGCACGTATTTAAAGCATACCTGATTTGCATCCTTGTAGAAGCACTACTAGTGCCGCTCTTATGTGACTGGTGTTAAGTTTGAATAGACATAATCTTACAGATGCAGAAACATTCCTACCAACTTTCATTTACGCCGCACAACTCCCTCTTGGTGTTGCGATTTGTTTTCCATCAGTGCTTATAACTGATATAGAAAACGGTCTTAACTGCCATTCTATGTTGTTTCCAGATAGTGCTATCATTTATCATATAGTAAAGTAATCAGAAGATCAGTACCAATTGCAAAATGATTTAGACAAAATATTTGCATGGTGTGGAAAGTTTAAATTGATGCTAAATAATGGAAAGTGTGAGGGCTTTCACATGAGTATAAAAATCAATCTGTTAAAATTCAATTACACAATAAATCATACAAATCTAAAGGCTATCATGAACAATTTAAATTAGAACAGTCACATAGATTATTTTGTGGGGAAGGCAAACCAAAGTCTGTGTTTTATTGACATAACACACAAAATATGCGACAGGTCTACTAAAAGAGACTGCCAACACTATGCTTGTCTGTCCTCTGCTAGAGTGTTGTTATGCTGTATGGGATCCTTATCACATAGAATCGATGGAGGACACCGAAAAAGTTTAAAGAAGGCCAGTTCATTTTTTATTGTCACAAAATAGGGGAGAGAATGACATGTATATGATATGTGAGTTGAGGTGTCAATCATTGAAACAAAGGCATTTTTCATTATAATGAATACATTCAGGAAATTTAAATCACCAACTTCTCCTCCAAATGCCAAAATAAGAGACATTAGAGCTCACACAGAAAAATTTCAGTGTTAGTTTTCCATGTGCACTGTTTGAGAGAGGAACGGTACAGAAATAAGAGTGAAAGTGCTTCAATGAACCCTCTGACAGGCACTGCAGAACTGCAGAGTAGTCATGTAGATTACAGAACTGATTCTGCGTTAGTGCCACACTGAAATAACAATTGAAAATTGGTGGCAAGGATAACTGACACTAATGAGAGTGGCCCCCTGATTCCTTATTTGGTGTTTACATCTGCTGAGTTCGAGAGCAATGACTGTTTTAAAGAAGAGAAGTTATTCTTGCTCTGTATAGCAAAAATCTTGAACACATGAAAATGCACAGTTATTTGGTGAAGTTCAGACTATAAAACAAAACTGAAGGTAAAGAAGAAGACAGTTATGAAATGTATCCTGACACTATAATATTATCATCTATAAAAAATTCTAATTGACTACAAACTCCTTAAGGGAGTTAGTATTGCATAATGCATTGCTTTGTTTATGGATGTATTTTACCCGGCAAGATTAGGCCTTCAGGTCCTCTCTTACATCTAGCCAGACATTCATTATAAGTCAACATTACAATGTGAGCAGTATGCAACCAATCTATAATGATATTAAAGACAAAATATGCAGTAATGAATTTATGTAATTTATGAAATTTCAATCTATTAACACTGTGTTTAGGAATTTCCTCACTGCATATTTGTTGAATGCAAGTAATGTCTAACAAAATGTGTGGCAGCAGTACAGAAGGAATCAAACATGAAAAGAAAGTTGACTGATCAAGGATAGAGTGAGAAGTAATAGGGTAAGATTAGCAGATGAGGCAGGACAGGAAAAAAGCAGCTGGTATATACCAAGAGGGAAGCTACATCGGTAATAACAGATAAAGCCATAATCTCCTTTTGAACTGTGATTGGTTTTGGATAAGGCACTAATAACAGGGCAACATATGGCTGAAATTCAGAATGAGATGGAAGAAGATCTAGTGTTATTGAAAGATACAGTCAAGATGGTAGGAATATCTGACCTGGTATTGCAGCTACAGAAGGACCAACCCTATGCCTACTTCTTTGCTCATGTTTGCACTGTAATTGCGACAAAAATAATTTGATAAACATATATTAGGTCTACTGAAAACTGACTGTATTACACAGTCATTTCCATTTCTATGTAATTCTAACAAAACTGATTTATTGTGGTGACTGTAAATAGCTTTCTCTGATTTAGTTCACAAATTGCAACACCTTCTAAACTTTTCACACTAATTAAGGCCATAGAAGCATTACCTTTTTCGAATGTACTTCTGACCAAAAAGCGACTCTGGTAGCTGGAGGTGGAGGTTTTTATTAATCCTGTCTTTTGAGTTCTTGCGGTGATATTTCTCTAGAAACTTTCATCTCATAACACATATTTCTTTATTTGTAACCGAAAAGTCAAACACCAGTTTTGATACATTTAGTTTTAAAAATGTTGTAATATAACAAAATACTTTTATAAAAATTTTATCCCCTATATTACCCCTTTAAGGGTTGAATTTGCACAAACACTGAAACAAGTATTTTTTTCATTAAGTCAAATAGCAGTTGTCATAGATGCATCTTTTAAAATGCTTTATAGTTCTTAAATAACGAATAATTTTTTAAAAACCTTTCACACACTATTTTGTCGGGGTTGAATTTCCACAAATGCTGAAACTGTTTGTTATTTCTGTCCGAGAAACCAAATACCAACTTTTATAGTTCTATCTTCAAAATTGCCTTAATAGTGACATATTTAAAAAAAAATCTTTCATCTTCTGTTTCACCCCACTTAGGCATGGGATGGAATTTTGAAAAATCCCTTGTTAACGTATGTCTACAGTATGGCATTAACACCCTCTCCAAATTTCAAGTTTCTATCCTTAGCAGTTTGCTGTGGGCAATGGGCTGTCAGTGACTCAGTCAGTATAATTTCTTTAATATATAGAGGTGATTGGTCTCTGATAATGCAATGAGAGGTGACCAAAAAGCCAGTTAAGTAAGGTTCAAAAGGCTCTGAGCACTATGGGACTTAAGTTCTGAGGTCATCAGTCCCCTAGAACTTACAACTACTTAAACCTAACTAACCTAAGGACATCACACACATCCATGCCCGAGGCAGGATTCAAACCTGTGACTGTAGCGGTCGCGCGGTTCCAGACTGTAGCGCCTAGAACCGCTCAGCCACTCCAGCTGGCAGTTAAGTAAGTAAGGAGAGCATTTGAAGATCACACTACCTGTCAAGTCACGTCCAGCCCAACTAAGCACAGGAAGGATTCGTGATCAAATAACCAAATGCTATGCACATATCTTACTAAGCAAGCATTCATAACTAGCTCTAGTTATCTGGAGTTTTCAGTATCTGTGCCATGTTGAAATACACCACAGTAGTAAAGATTTGGCAGGACGAAAGCTTGGGCCAATTTTGGCTTAATTTGATGTGGAAATATAATTCTAAACTTTTGGGTTGATTATAGACAGGAAAGAGATTTCCTAGATGCTGCAAAAGTTCATTCTTCTCAAATTAAATGCTCATCCAATATTAGGCTGACCTCGTTTACTGCTTTTTGATACACTAATTGGATAACATTAAAAGTAATGGAGGAACAGTTTAGAGAAAATGTTCATTAATCAACTTTCAGTGTGACATGCAGATGACCAGTGACTTATTAGTGTTTACTTTAACACCCAAGTTTTGTGCCCATTATGATACTGAACAAAGGTCACCAATTCATATCTAATGTAGCAGCAGCAACGTTCTTAGACTGTCTCTTAGATACCATTTGATGTCACTGTAATATAAGTGGAAGTCACAAGAATGAAGCTCATTTAAAATGTCACTGATATACAGTGAAAAAAGCAATGGACTATGAACTGAACGCTGGGGGACTCTAGGGAGCATGTTGTCATGATGATCTATTTGAGCTGTAGATGACATATAAACATCTGTTTTTGAGGCAGCAGTCAAATCACACTATTTCACTGCTTGAGAAATTTGATCCTTTCATTTTCATAAGTAACATATCACAATAAACAGTAGCAAAAGCCTTGCTGAACTCAAGCTGTGTTAAAATGGTCACTTCACCCCTGTGTCACGAACTCAGAATATTTTAGTTATACGACATACCATAAAGAGAAAAAAAAGATTGAGTGGGGCTGCACAGTCATATTAATCCACTTATGTAATGAGGCAGAAAGGCAAACAAGATATCTGTAAAAGCTAACACACTTTGACACAGCTGGTAATGACCTATCTCTTGGAGATCGGTCAATGCACCAGAATGGGTTTAAAACTTGTCACTTCACCAAAAAAGATGAGGGCTGAGGCTGAACTCATGACATGAAACAGCCAGAGCTGGATTTGGAATGTTTAATTCTCATTTAAGTCATCACATACAGATGGAATGTTCTAGAATGATACTGAAGCGGGTCGTGTGCAACTAGATCCAAGTGGAGGCCAGTTAACAACTGTACAAATGGTCAGCCACGAGCAGTAGGGGTATTAGTATCAAGTATCCACACTCCAGCAAGGCCTCGACCAGTATTGAGACATCATTGGGCAGTAACGCCTAGCAGCATCTACTGATGGAACTTCAGAAACTACAACTACAAGAAAACAAGGAAATACTCTGGTTGATACAACCAGAACTGTTAGCTGAGTAGCACTTTATTTTTTCCTTGGAACAGTGTTGAATGGAGACAGCTGGTTGCTGTATCTGATAGTTACTGTTCAGCATTTAGTTAATAACAGGAACAAGTCACTGATTAATATTTCTCCCTAGTGAGTAAGGCCAAGTGGCCATGGAATCAGTAGCTCACATTAAGAGTGGCAGTAACAGCACTCACCTCTGATAGAAAATGGTAGCTTGTGTATAATAAGAATAGGATCCCTACAGGAGGTTCTACCTGAATTTATAGGAAACTATACAACTGTATATGTATAATAAGAGGTAGTCTGTTGGATACCTCATGTCACTGAATTTAGAGGTAAAGAAACCTATTTCAAGAAGATTAATAACTGCAACTTCGGCATACCATTCCTGCCAAAACCAACTCTTTGTCATCAGTTGCCACCACAATCCTAAGTAACCCTCAACTCCATTACAAAGGTTGATTAGAGTAATTACAACAGCACCACAAATTCACACTGCTGTCAACACCCTGATTGTGTCAACTGACTCTATATTGGTGGACTGCACCTATGCCAGGGTGCAACACCTATCCATGGGACATTTATGTCATCAGTTACTTTGATTAATGCAGTTGCTGTGCTATGGTGTTTCTGGAATCCTGATTGGTGCTTATTGTTGCTGTCATAAATTTAATCTATCAGCTATTCACGAACAATGTACTCCAAGGGTTTAGACAATATTTATCTAAGAGTAACATAATTCTTTATAACTTAGGACTAAAGGAGATAAAGCTTTTGGATGAATCCTCATCCTCTCTCTCTCTCTCTCTCTCTTTTTCACGATTATGTTGGTCGGGGTGGGCAGAGAGAGAGAGAGAGAGAGAGAGAGAGAGAGAGAGAGAGAGAGAGAGAGAGAAATGAGGCCGGAATTAGGAGGGGAGGGTTCAGGAAGTGTGGCTTATGGCTTGGATGGAGGCAGAAGGTGCGTGGTATACGAATGTTGGAAGGAGAGGCGATAGGCTCGTTGGACAGGAATGTGACACATGGACTCTGAAGCCAGCGAATACGTGTGGCACACAGGACAGGAAAACAACACATGGGCACTCTAGCTGGTGAGTTCATGTGGCACATGATCATGATGATGTGAAGGAGTGGATCTGGAGGGGGCGACAGGACAGAGGAAGGGGAAACTGCAGTTTTGCTGCAGTGGGTTAGTGGATTTTGAGGCCAGAAGACTTAGTGGAATGAATGATGTGTTGCAAGGACAACTGCTATCTACATAGTTCAGAAAAGCTTGTGCCGGAGGAAGATCCAGATGGCATAGGCTGTATACGAGTCACTGAACTTGAGAATATTGTGTTCAGCAGCATGTTCCACCACTGAATAGTCAACACTGTTTTGGCCATAGTTTCATGGTGTGCATTAATTTTGATGGACAGCTGGTTGGTGGTCATTGCAACATAAAAAGCTGTGCAGCGATTGCAGTAGAGTTTGTAAAAGCATCCCTATCTCTAGCTAAACTTCAGTCCCACATCCTGTTCCTTAAATGCTGTCTAAGCTATTGAATCCTGCTACCCTCTCCCTCAAATACTTTAACCATAAAAATTCCCTTCTCTGGATCTCACCCCTCCTTTCACAAAGGCTTTAAAATTTTCAGATGCACAAACCAGGTACTACGGAAACAAATCTCCATGGTGCCGATATTCCTGAACCACCTCAGCTCCCCCTCCAAGACACTGTTGATGTATGACCCCAACTACCTAACCCATGTCTTCCAAACTGAAACCCTTCACCCCCCCTTCCCCCCCCCCCCCCCCCCCACACACACACACACACACAAGAAGGAACCTCAATTATCTGCAGTGCAAGAATTCCCTTGCCCAATGTGCTAAAGATCTCACAAGAGCCTTCACAGAAAACTGTTATTCCCCAAACTCAATTTCCCAAGCCATAGCTGGACACACCCCTAATCTGCCAGTCACCCCCAAGAAGCAGCCTCTAGTCATCCAATATTGTCCTGTACTAGAGCAACTGAACCATATCCTTCGCCATGGCTTTGACTATCTATCATTGTGTTCGGAAATGAGGGACATCCTACCCATAATCCTTCCCACCCTTTGAAAGTGGTCTTCCATCTCCCACACAACCTATAAAATATCCTGGTCCATTGTTATGCCAGTTCCACCTCCTTGCCACAGGAGACATATCCCTGTGGCAAACTCAGGAGCAAAACCTGCCCAATCCATCCAGCCGGTAAATCCTACTCTAGTCCTGTCTGATGTTTATCCTACCCTATCAGAGGCAGGGTCACCTGTGAAAAAAGCCATACCATACACCAGCTCTGTTGCAATTTCTGCATAGCATTTTATGTGGCGTTGACTGCCAGCCAAGTAACCACCAGAATGAATGTCCATCACTGTACTGTGGCCAAGAGTTGTGTTTATTACTCAATGGCGAAACATGCTGCTGAGCACATCATGCTACAGTTCAATGGCTGCTTCACAGCCTGTGCCATCTGGCTCTGCGCCATCAGCACAAGCTTTCCTGAACTGTATATATGGGAGCTATACCTGCAACACATCTTTCATTGTCATAATTCTCCTGGCCCCGATCTTCACTGACACTAACCCAATGCAACCATACTCACTACCCAACAGTCTCCCCTCCTCCTGTCCTGCCAACACCTCGCAAATCATTATAAGCTACACAAACTCACCGGCTCCAGTGCCCATGTTGCATTCCTATTTCATGCACCTGCTGCCTCTCTCTTCCACACAGCTGCTGTCTTCTTCCACTCTATCAGCTACTGCCACACAAGCTTCTCTGCCCCCTTCCTCACTTCTCTCCCTCTACCTAGCACACTGAACACAACTCTTCGCCATGTGTGTGTGCTTTTTCATCATCTTTCTCGAAGGATCCATCCAAAAGTTAGTGTGCCTGTCGACAACTCAACGCTTCTACTATTCAGTTAATTGCCTCCTTTACTCTTAAATTATTTACGCTCTGCCAGAACTTTTCTTACATTAGTAACCGAATTCTGTCTCAAATAAATAAATAAATATGTAATACAATGTAAACAGTGGACAGTAGTATTACAGTATACTAATGAGTACCATTTTTGTCACGCTGCAACAATCCCATTCTTTTTCTCTTTCCACAGGATTCAAATGTTTTTAGCTTTTAGCTGTGTGTTCCCATTTCATTGTCTTTCAAATTAATCACATTTCAGTGCTGTGGTCCATTTATCACAGCATAACTAGCTCCATTTTACAGGTTTTATTGTGACTAAGCAACCAACATTTGCCATGGAAAAGGAGAGATGATAATTGGATTTTGACATCCATACCAGTACTTATTACCTCCCACCTCCCCCAGATTAAAAACTTCAATATGTACAGAAAGATTTATCAGCAGTTGTAAGGATCAAGCTGGCTGGAGTGGCCGAGCGGTTCTAGGCGCTTCAGTCTGGAACCGCGCGACCGCTACGGTCGCAGGTTCGAATCCTGTCTCGGGCATGGATGTGTGTGGTGTCCTTAGGTTAGTTAGGTTTAAGTAGTTCTACGTTCTAGGGGACTGATGATCTCAGTAGTGCTCAGAGCCATTTGAACCATTTGTTTTTTTTTTAAGTTTCAACATGTATATTGATGATTAATACTTCCCAGTTTTGAAAATGTTTTTATTAGAGATATGTATTTATATTATTATTACCTCTTCAGCAATATGTTGCCTCAGTTACAGTCCAAACATATCTGAGATTGAGTCAAAGTATGAGAGTAATTACTGTTGCGCAAAAAAATAAAAGTAATCAGATAAACGTAATTGTGGGCACTGTTTTATTTACGAACTTCAAGAACTAAATATCCCAAAACACTATTCACATTTTCATTTTAAAACAATAATAAGGTAATGTTATCATATGTCTGGAATATTCAAAATTAACTGAATATGCATTACAAATTATGCTTCTTATCAAAATTCTTATGAACATAAGCACAATACACAAATTATTAACTACACAAAAATACCTCTCATCCTAGTTTTAAATATCTGCATAGTATTTGTAATATACACACTCATAGCTGCAGTTAAATAAAATTAGTTACATAAAATTGCATAATGCATGGCAGATCACCACTCAGCTTAAAGCTTGTGTGCCTTCCAGCACAAGGCAATTACATGCAAAAAATGAGATTACTCACTTTTCTGAAGAGACAGATGTTGTAATGAGCTGTAAAAATATATTTCTTCAGCTCTTTACTATTTACAACATTGAAGTTCAATTAAACTCCATAAGGTTACTCAAGCGCTGACTACTCAAATCATATCACGTAACTATGTTTGTGGAGCAGAGTGTCACGCATATTCAGAGATGTGTCCACTTTAGTAAATGATGAGCCCACTGTGATGCCAACAAATGCAGAAAATTTTACTCTCCAGTTATAACTTTTCTGTTGTACCCCAGGACAACACATATCTTCAGACTGAAAGCAGGAAATTAATTTCAAATGTAAAACTGGGAGAGTCTATAAGAGAAAATGGTTAATTTGTCCAAGCTCTGCCCTTTGAGGTCAAAGAAAAAAAATCAACTGTTAAAAGGCTGAAAAACTAAAACCTATATACAACATATGCATACCACAATACTGACACACTTACAGTCATAATCAGATGTTTTGCTCACATATCTGGTGGGTGGTTTCTGTATAAGTGTGGTGCTTTCAGACCAGCAGTTTCTGAATGCAGGAAATATATAGCTACAAAGTACAAGAAGTTGCTTGCTTGAGTGAATGAATTTTTATTCATCCAGTATTATCATACAGCACAAATTATACAATTGATATTGGACTGCTCGCAGAAAAGTTGCAGTAATACACTGAAGAGCCAAAGAAACTGGTACACCTGTCTAATATTGTGTAGGGCCCTGCGAGCTAGCAGAAGTGCCGCAACACGATGTGGCATGGACTCGACTAACGTCTGACGTAGTGCTGGAGGGAATTGACACCATGAATTCTGCAGGGCTGTCCATAAATCCTTAAAGAGTATGAGCGGGTGGAAATCTCTTCTGAACAGGACGTTTCAAGGCATCCCTGACATGCTCAATAATGTTCATGGCCAGTGGAAGTGTTTAAACTCAGAAGAGTGTTCCTGGAGCCACTCTGTAGCAATTCTAGATGTGTGGAGTGTTGCTGTCCTGCTGGAATTGTCCTAGCCAGTTGGAATGCACAATGGACGTGAATGGATGTAGGTGATCAGACAGGGTGCTTACGTACGTGCCACCAATCAGAGTTGTATCTAGACGTATCAGGGGTCCCATATCATTCGAACTGCACATGCCCCGCACCATTACAGAGCTTCCACCAGCTCGAACAGTTCCCTGCTGACATGCAGGGTCCAAGATTCACGAGATTGTCTACATACCTGTATATGTCCATCCACTTGGTACAATTTGAAATGAGACTCATCCGACCAGGCAATATGTTTCCAGTCATCAATAGTCTAATGTCGGTGTTGACTGGCCCAGGCGAGGCGTAAAGCTTTGTGTTGTGCAGCCATCAAGGGTACATGAGTGGGCCTTCAGCTCCAAAAGCCCATATCGATTATGTTTCGTTGAATGGTTTGCAAGCTGACACAGTGCAATCTGCAGCAGTTTGTGGAAGGGTTGTACTTCTGTCATGCTGAACGAATCTCTTCAGTTGCTGTTGGCTCTGTTCTTGCAGGATCTTTTTTTGGCCACAGCAATGTTGGAGATTTGATGTTTTACCAGATTCCTGATATTCACGGTACACTTGTGAAATGGTCATACAGGAAAACCCCATTTCATTGCTACCTCAGAGAAGCTGTGTCCCATCGCTTGTGCACCAACTATAACACCGCGTTCAAACACACTTAAATCTTGATAACCTGCCATTGTAGCAGCAGTAACTGATCTAACAACTATGCCACATACTTGTTGTCTTATATAGGTGCTGCCAACCGCAGTGCTATATTCTGCCTGTTTACATATCTCTGTATTTGAATATGGATGCCTATACCAGTTTCTTTGGCACTACAGTGTACATAGTGTTAGCAAATGGTATGGAAAATTAAAATTAGATAACTATTCTTAAAATTTAATTTTTAAGTAACTTTTTTTTATAGATTCAGAAATTCCTTTACAGAAGAGAAACAGCATTTTGTGAGAAGGCACAGCTGGATGGATCAGTTACTTCTACAACTATTTGTGACTAAATTAATACTCCCATGGTAGACTACATTGAATAACAAACACGAAGCTCAAAAATATGTCAGACCCTGTAAAAGTGAGAGCTGTACCTCAACAGAAGACATACAAACATATAAAATTTGTATGGTAAATTCAACATTTCTAGTTTATCTACAACTGTGAATAGGTTTTGTATTTTGTGAATCAAGTGCAGAAAATATGAGAGAACCACTGGGAAAAAAAAGTGAAAAACTTATTGAACAAACAAGGAAGAACATTTTTAACCTTTTGAGCTCAGGATATGTTGGTTCATTATGCCCTGAGTGGTGTGATGTGTGATGACAGAATGAATAACACGTGTATACTGACCTCGAAAGATTAAAAATGTTCTACATCTAAAGCCGTGCTCTGCAAACCGCTGTGAAGTGCATGGCAGGGGAAATGTCCCATTGTATCAGTTATTACAGTTTCTTCCCGTTCCATTCACATATGGTGCACTGGAAAAATGATAGTTTTAATGCCTCTGTGCATGCTGTAATTATCCTAATCTTGTCCTCACAATCGCTATGTAAGTGAGACATAAGGAGTTATAGTGTATTTGTATAATCATCATTTGAAGCCTGTTCTTGTAACTTTTTTAGTTGACCTTCTCAGGATAGTTTATGTCTTATCTTCTTCAGCATCTACACTTTCTGACAGGTCAAACAAATCTGTGATCACTCATGCTACCATTCTCTGTATACATTCAGTATCCCTTGTTAGCCCAATTTAGTATGGGTCCTACATATTTGAGCAATATTCCAGAATGGATCGCACAAGTGATTTGTAAGTAATCTCCTCTGTAGACTGATTTTCCTTTGTGTATGGTGAGTTTATCACCATTCTCAGATATTTTGTGCACTTGATTCATGAATACAAAGCCTAACATCTAATTTCCTCATAACAGGGGCAGGCAAATTCACCTCTCTCAAAGACAATTTGCACCTAAAGATGGACCCACAGGAAATAAAATGTAACGTGTAATTCAATGAAACACTAAAAAAAATTGTAACTCTTTAATGTTAACTGCAAATAATAAGCTGTTTACAACAGAGTGACATTTCAAAACAGTACTTATCTCCTGCTCCAGAAAAAAGAAACTTCAACTTCGATATTCACTGGAAGATTTATCCGAGGTTAGTAAGGATCAGAATATCATGTAGCAGCATCATATTGTGAACTTAGGAGACTTGAGGATTTCAGAATGAAAGTTTGGGGGAATTTATAATTTTTTATAGGGTCTTAGCACACAATCAATGCAGCTGTATTTTGGACAATGCTCAACAATGGTGGGTATACAAATAGTTTGATTTTATACATGACAGGATAGCTCGGCAGCAGAGTACAGATAATGGAAAAAATAGGTCTTGTGTCCTGTTGCATTATATTGTTTTAATCTGTCACACTATAGAAGTACTTTGGGCCATGATCTTCCCTCTAACAGTAGCACATGAGCACACCTATTTGTTGCTTCCCTGCATGAGTTACAGCATGTATCCAAAGATTAAAAATTAATAAAATTCTATGAAAAAACCAGACACAATAAATATGTCGTCCAATCTTCTACTACTTGAAAGGGATGTTGTTTGGGAGATTGCCAAGTTGCTGCTATGATAGTATTTTTATTATTACTGGTTCAAAATACATTCTAGACCATTCTATTTTGTTCTCTGTAAAACTGATGTGAGGTCCATTACTGTCCCAGAAAAGTAGGGAAATGTTTGTTGGCCAATATAGATGGAACGCTGCTCTAAACAAAGTGAAATGATGTGCCAGGCATCTCAGAAGTGTGCTGCCTACACATATAGCATAAGAGAAGCTTTAATCCAAATATGGATTGAAGCAAAGCTAAACATGCATCTTACTGCATATTTCTGCTGAATGGTACTATATATAGATATTGATTAGATTAGATTAGATTAATTATTCATTCCATAGACCCACAAAAGAGGGGATCCTCCTGGGTGTGGAACATGTCAGATAAACACATTACAAAAATGAAATTAGAAAAACTTGAGTTTTATTAATTGTAATGATCCTCAGTCAATAAACAGTAAAATTATGTACATGAATTAAAATTAAACTTCTAATATTTACAGGTTTAATACTTACATCTGCTTTCATTAAATCCATCATTCACACAGTAGCTAGTTACCTGGCTATTACAACCAAGTATTGTCAAAAATTAAAGAAAATTATTCATTTCAATGATTCTCAGTTAAGAACAGTCAAATTATGTACAAGATTTAAAATTAAACTTTCACTATTTACAGACTTAAGGCTTACATCTGCATTCCATACATCTATCATTCACAAAGTAGGTAGTTACTTGGCTGTTACAACCAAGTATTGTCAAAAATTAAAGTATAATAAAGTGAGGATCAGACAATGGGCATTACAATGTGAGACACAGCTAAATTTCACACTGTGATATTACAATTGTCTACTCAATTCTCCTTACCCCTCGGATTTTAGGATATTGCAATTTCATTTTGAAACTGAAGACTCTACCCACTGTTATATTTATGCAGATCATCATCTTTAAGATGCATGGTGGTCTGCCTTTACAACAATTCAATATTTTTCATTACAGTTTTTCTACCAAAGATTGTGGCAAGAAGTGAACATAATCCAGCTGCTGCCTCGAAACTTCATGGAAGTTTTAATCAATTCCTACTACCTTTTTCCTCTTACCTGTGTCCAAGGGAGTCAAAGGATTCTTGCTGTCCATCTGAAATTTGAAAAGTTGTGTTAATCAGCTAGGAACACAAATTCAGAATTTTGCATCCACTGTATTTGTTATAGGTGCCAAGTATTTTGAGGTACACACAAAATGGAAATGCAACATGTAATTCCCGATTGGAACACATCTACTTCATATCAAGTAGTATATACTTCTTCAATCCTGAAGATGGCTTCAAATGGCTCATGAGACATCACTTATTCCACATGAGCTTGAAGAACAAAGGTTTTGCCTACTTAATTTTTTTACTAGTGTCTGCAGATAATTTATAGTTTCATGTGCAGCCACTATAATGCTTACTTTATATCACACTGTGACAGACAGAAAGAATGAAAGACATAGAGAGAGGAGAGTAGGAACAGTAATTGTAGTGGCTCGAGTAGTAGAAGAAGAATGAACAAAACAAAAATTAAGGAGGGCAGTCAGTCACCTGTAGCTCATTAAAAAGTGGTGTATATAAACATAACAGAATAGAGACTTTACTAGTTTTAAGCAATTATTCTATTTCTTGTGTAAGTACACAGTGATTCTGACACAGCCACAAAGATAGCCAAATGTACACTAATGCTATCTATTAAATACAACAGATAAGCAAGGAAGATGTAAAGATACTCAAATATATACACCTGCTACCTCATAAATAGAATAGATAAGCAAGGAAGATGCAAGAAAGGCATAGTAGCAAAGACTGCTCAGGGCAAAACCGTTTCTATAAAAATAAACAGTTGCATACATCAAAAAATAAATCTTGAGACCACAAAAGATTAATGATACGCCACATTTTGCACACATTCTTTATGGGTGCAAAAAATTGAGAATGGGGAATACAAAAATAAAAGTAGTAAAAATCTTTGAAATACGTTGTTACCAGTGGCTGTTAAAGAAGGAAGGTGGGCCACAGTTTAACATTCAGTTAATGTCTAGGTCATTAGATGACAAAATTGAAATTCTGAGATTAGCCGCAATCGGGCATTGAAATAAATTCAACGGCAGCAACTGCTTCAGCTATCCGATCACACTTCCTGCCCAACCCAAATTCCCATCTTGTCACTCATTACAGGTGTAGTGTATCCTATCCATTATAACATTGCTAGCAGCCTCATGCTGATTCCTGCAAGAGACCTGATGAAGAGTGCACTTGCACTGAATGATCACTAACTGCCATCAAGGTGCATATATTTATACATGTGGTGCCTGTTCTTTTGTACATCTCCAAAAGAATAAACACCACACATATAAAAAAGGGTCTTTAGAGATGGAGCACAAGCTCCACTTAGGGAAGGAAAAATCAGCTGTGCCCTCTCAAATGAACCATAATGCATTCATCATAAGTGATTTAGGGAAATCTGAATGTCTGGTTGGGGATTTACACTACTGTAATCCCAAAGATACATCAGGAACTCATTGTCAAAATCTGGAACACTGAGGAAATGTCTCTTGATTTCAGAAAAAGTCTGGTGGTTCTCACATTTAAGGAAGTAGATCACACGAACTGCAGCAACTAATGTAGAATATCATTGATGTCTAGCTTGGGAAAGCTAATTATTCAAATTCTCGTAAATCGTGCAACAACCTTAGTGGAGATGCTACTATTAGAAAGTCATTGTGGCTTCAGGTCTTTTAGAGGAATCACAGGTATGATATTCACAGGTTGTCAGCTCCCAGAAAAACAATGGGAACGCAACAGACCTTTTTAAATTGCCTTTATTGACCCCATTAAGGCATTTGACTTAGTAAACTGTGAAGCTCATTTGAAGATTCTCAGTCTGTATTGTTTTCCACAGAAATTTATTGACATCTTGAAATTGCTGTACACTGATATCACAGCAGCTGCCATTGGTAATGACTATGTTCGTGAGCCACTGAATATCAATATCAGTGTTCAGCAAAGATATGTGACTGTCTCAATGTTATTTTCCTTTTATGTTGGGACTAGTCAAAGATTATCTTTCTCCAGGAATACGGTTAATTTACAGGATGGATCCCTTCGATATTGATGGAGACTAGTATAAGAGCAGGCTTAATTGAAAGTCTTTTGGACTCATTATTGTTGTTGTTCTGGTGATGGAAGGTTCTGCCACTAGGATAACTCCTAGCGTTGCCCTTCAGGGAGGTACCAGCCTTGCAAATGTGGAGAACTTCATGATGCAAAACACCTCTTGGTCTGCCTAAAGTTGCCCAAAGCCTGCATACTGGAGGACCAGGTTTCATCAAATGTTCCCACAATCAAGACTGCTGAATCTTGGGCCTTGGAATCACTTTCACATGTATATATTTTTAATGTGTACTGAATTTGTAAACAACTGTACTGTACTGTCCTGGATATGAAAATAATAATAATACAGGATGAATGGGAAACAGTTTAATTTGAGTTGTCTAAACACATGGACACTAACTTTTTCTGGATCATTGGTTATGTTACAGTACACTGTTGATAACAGAGTTGTAAAAAAGGAATGAACATTAAGGATTTCCTTCTCATTGACACAGCGATTTTTAGAGACGGAGCACTAGCTTGGCCATTTGAAAGGACAGGGAAGGAAATCAGCTGCAGCCTTTCAAAGGAATCATCCCAGTATTTGCTGGCAGAAATTCTGGACAACCTAAATCTGGATGGCTGGATGTGGGTTTGAACTGTCAAATGCAAGTCCAGTGAATGCAACCGTAGCTCAGACTGAAGCAGAACTATGGTTAATCCCAAGTGCCTTCTCCACAGCATACAAACAAACTGAATACCAGTAAAATACATACCCATCACTGTCCAGCACCTTTGGAAAGACAGAAAAATATCAGTGTCGTCATTGACCTTGGCAGAATCCTCTCATCAAATTCAAATAAAGACTCAGAAATCTAATATAGAACTACACTTGCTGGAGCATCCTTTGTCAGACTAAGATCTCGAGTAGTTGACAATCATCGTATAAATGTTATAACATAGATTGTCATACACAATTCTGTTGTAATTCCCACTCTGTTTTGTGTATCTGAATCCTCAACATGTTACAGATGGCACCTTGAAAAGCTGGGAAGATGATTCACATTAATGTTAGCAATTGGAAGGCCTCATCTCTTGACTGTTCACCCTGGAGATCAGTAATCCACAGGAGCACTCCTTTTTTAGGGAAACAGCCAACAAACAGTGACTGATAAAAGGCAGTGTAAAAAAGAAGAGGAAATTCTGTAACAAAATGGATGGATAGAAGCTGTTTGACCTGGGACTACTTGACATAACTGCAGCAAACTGCGTGCCTCTTGCATCAGACTGTACAGTCACCTCTGGACTTGCAGATGATTGGAAGACAAACCTACTTGATTAGGAATGTTTGCTACGATGAATCTCAAGTACAAGTCCAGTGGGCTAAGCACTGTTCCCCCTTACATAGTAAACTGTCTAAAGGCAGATTAACTGAGTAAAGAATTAAAATGTCCTGAAACAATCAATGAGAAGAAATGTCTGCTAAAGAATATAATGCAATAAGGAGATAGAATAGTTCATCACATATTACAAAATGAACTGTAGTTGAAAACAGTAGCTGAATAGATAGTAGAGAGAAAGCATATTCAACAGATCATCAACAATGTGGGATGCGGCAGTAATGCTGAAATGAAGAGGATAGCAGGGAAGTGACAGAAATGGAGAGCTTCATCAAACCAACCTTAGCATTAATTACCAAAGTAACAACATTTTTCAGTCGCTGAAGATATCCTAAAAAAGTAAAATAAAATACTAAACATATTTAGAACATTATTTCACTCCTTTTTGTACTTATGAAGCTCATTTCAACTTGAATTTCATGCAAGTAGAACATTTCTTCTTATAAAAACTGCGCTCTCTCTCTCTCTCTCTCTAATGCTTGACTGGTGTAGATTCCTCACTTCTCCTGAGAGCATCAAGTTCAGTGAGATCACTGATAGTCTGATGGGCTGCAATTACAGTTGCCAAAATGCTTTTCTGAGAGTCTTAATGATACTGTTACATTTTCTGTGTATGTATGCAGATCTGTCAGCTTCAGTTTGCAAAGCTGATCTTTTTATATAGCTGGGTAGCTGAAAATTAATTTTATAATACATGGTCCAGTCACATTAATATTACCACTGCCTGTGTTTGATGTCAATGTGCAACAACCACCCGCATACAGTAGGCGACAGCACATCAATGTAAGGTGTATAAAGCATGTGAGGGGATGCAGGAAACAGTGCAGTCTTTGTCTTGTTGCAAGAAATGGGGCAATTTACCTGACGCCAAAAAGTGCATATTCATTGGCTTTATTGGGTCAAGGGTGGAAGCATTTCCAAAATGGCTAAGTTTGTGAACTGTTTGTGTGCCACCGTGGTTAAAGTGTACTGTGCATGGCAAAATGGTGCTATCCAAAATGCACGGAGGCAGCTGTGGTGCACTGTGGGCCACCGACAACAGGTGCGGTTGACAGGTGAGGAGATTTGTATGGGTGAATATACATGCAACTGTTGAGCACCTGAATGTTTAGATGAACCAAGGGGTTACCAATACTGTCTCCTCATCAACCATTCAGTAAATGTTGCTGCATATGGGCCTCTGCAGCAAACACATGGCTCATGCAACCTGGATGACTGGTGTTCATTGGCGACCAAGACTGGAATTTGTATGCCAACACTTCAACTGGACATCCACTGAGTGGTAACAGGTGGCTTTTTCAGATGAATCATGTTTTATGCCCCATCGGTATGAAATGTCTGAAAGCAAACACCATGCAACTATGATTGGAAGGATCCAGGTTGGAAGAGGGAGCACTGTGGTCTGGGGAATGTTTTTGTAGCACTCCCTGAGTGATCTCGCTTTCTGTACAGCGAATCAACCCAAGTATGCATCTATCCTTGGGGACAATGTTCACTCCTACATGCAGTTTGTTTTTCCTTGGCATGACAGGATCAACCAGCAGACCAATAGAATGTGTCACACAGATCGCATTGCTCATGTGTGATTCGAAGAGCGCTAGGATCAGTTTACCATACTCACCTACCACCAAGTTGCCCAGATTAAAACCCAGTTGAGAATCTTTAGGACCACCTCGGTCTGGCTGTTCATGCCATGGATGCTCAACCAAACCTAGAGCAGCTGGCCACGGCACTGAGTCAGCATGGCCGTCGGTGCCTTCCAGAACCTCACTGACTCTCTTCCTCCATATCTTGCAGTAATTTAAGTGTTGCAAAAGGTGGTTAGTAAGGCTTTTGACAGAGGTCACGTTAATGTGACTGGACAGTGTATAACATAATTTTTTGATGTACAGATCGCGAACATACGTTAAAATTCGAAATATGAATAACTGTCTACAGCTGTGTATGTAAGTAAGTACGGGGTGTTCAAAAAGTCTCTCCACAGTGCCATATGATTTATAGCCGCTTGTGCCATATGATTGTGGGTCCCGTATTTTTCAACATGACAATAAACGCACAGCGATACTGCAGTGATATTCTGTACCCATTCATAGGAGAACTTGTGTTAAGCGAAATACTGAATGGTTATTTGCAACAAGATGGTGCAATTGCACATACAGCTCGCGTTTCAATGTCACTGCTTGCTGATGGTTTTACTGATCGCATAATTTCACAGGGACTTTCGTCTCCACAATCACCTGACCTACCAACACCTGACTTTTTCTTCTGGGTGCAGCAAAAGCAACTGTCTATAAAAACCATCCAAAATCCATCGATGAATTGAAAACTGCAATATCCACTTTCATTGCTTCTGGTACAGAAGAAATGTTACAGCTTGTGTTTGGAAACATGATTAGACGAACTGAATTGTGTATTCAACAACAGGGTGGACACTTTCAACATTTAATGTGAAAATTTGTTAGAAAATGAATATTCAATAAACTAATAACTTGTATTTCACCGAGTTTCATTTCGGTATATTCACTGTGGCATATGGCACGCGCAACTAACAATAACTCGGCACTGCAGAGAGACTTTTTGAACATCCCGTATATTGGTAACTATGTATGTCTTAAATTACTAAAAGAGATGAAGCCTTCTCTGTTGTAAACATGGTCAAAGGCAAAACCACTGTTCTGTCACAGTCTATACAGAAGGTATTTAATTGTTAAACAATCATTTGGCACAGTGGTAACAATATCAGTTCGAGTTCTGGTTTAAGAGCAGAAACTGTGTTCCTTGAAGTTTTAAAGAAGACATTTAGAAAAATAAAATATTCCACTTTGAAAATTTAAAGTAAGTTGCCAATTATTGCACAGAAAAGATACTAACACAATTCCCTGGGGCACACCAGAAACCACTCCTACATTTGTCGATGTCTTTCCAAAACCACATGTTGCACCCTCCCTATTAACAAATTCTCAATGTAGTCACAAATTCTGTTTGATACCCGATACAATCATACTTTTTTTAATACTGAGTCAGAGGTCTAGAAATATTCTAACAACCTATTTGCCTGGATTCATGACTTTCAGGATGTTATGCGACAAAAATACAGGCAAGCTTTGTTATGACCAATGATTTCTGAACCCATGCTGGTTGGCAAGAAGGTCATTCTGCTCGAGATATTTCATTACAGTCATGCTTAGGATATGTGAATAGATTCTACAAAAGATGACTGTCAATGATGTTGGAAGGTAGTTGCATGGATCACTTCTGCTACCCCTCTATCACATGGGTGTGAGCTTTGCTTTCTTCCAACTGCTAGGAATACTTTAGTATTTGAGGGATCTACAACATTGAGGATAAAATCTGCACTAACAGCTGCAAATCCTATATGGAAGCTGACAGGGATTTCATCAAACTGTTTGAGTGATTTCTAACTTTTTCTCAACAACACTGACTTTGGTATCACTCAACTTAGCAGTGTTATGAGAATTATACTGGGGCAGTATCTTTACATTAGAAAACTTAGTTCAGCACTTATGCTTTTGCTTTGCTAGCCATTGGTGTGTGGACAGCAACTTTGGGCCACTTAAAGCCTTAATACACGACCAAAATTTCCTTGGGTTTTGTTGGAGATATGATTCTGCTATGATAGTAGTTGATGGCATGTATTGCCTTTTGGATGACAAATCTCATTTCATTTAGGAATTCTCTATATATAATCCCAAGCTTTGTTTAATGTCTTGTACTGTAGTTATCGTTTTTTCCGAAGTTTGTTTACAGATTGTATATAACGGGTAGTTCATCTCATCAACTTTTCCTGCAGGTACAGATCTATACAGTGCTTGATCAACTATTCTTCTAAACCTGAGCCACAGTTCCTCTACATGCCCGTGATCAGGAGATCCTCCCCCCAATATGACAATAGTGACTGTCTGGTTTACTAACAATTTGGTTGTGAAGGTATGTGTGTTACGCACTTGTTAGTTGTGATATAGGCCACTGTATGAAAGTTTAGTAACATTCTCAGTGTTGACCTCTATACATCTCAACTAATGCTGAACTGTCGCCTTTCCTTGTTCCATTATTTATATTACACCAACAGGTTTCCACTTACCTTCTCGTTGTTCTACTTGTTGGGAAGGTCACAATGTAAATACAATATTGGAGGAAATAAATGATCAACAGCAACACAACATTTGATGTAAATAAATTTTATCAGACTGAGGCAGCTCATATATATACTATGTGGTTTTGAGGAAGACATTTGAGATATTTACGCAAAATGAACAAAATGATGTTGATATGATGTGATGTGGACCAAAATAATAGGGAGGGGTGACAGATGCAGCAATGGAGGCAATAGGTGAAAAGTAAAGTAAGAAATCAAACATTAGAAGAAGCAGTAAAATCAAGAAGAAGGGCAAGAGAAAGCTGGATAAACAACACAATCAATGAAAACAAACTTGAAGAAAACATGAAAGTTAAATGAGAGACAAGAAGAATACTGAGTGCAGAAGAGAGAACATATCTGACTTTTGTGCTAAAAGAAATTGGGGAGGCAGGTCAAGGAAACAACAGTAGACAGATGTTCCAAAACATCAAGCATGAGAGAAGTGGAATTGGCAGGTCTCTAATAATTAATTATATGGGTGGAAAAATGGTAGTTGACAAAGAAATAATCATAGAAAGGTGGGCAGACTACTTTGCTAGTCTATCAGGTTCAGAAGACCCAGAAGAGATGTTTCAGCCAACAGAAAAAAAGAGAACTATCAAACAGTTGAAATTAAGGAAGAGGATGTGAGAAAGGCAATAAATAATCCAAAGAAGAGGAGGAAGGTGCCAGGAGATGATTAAATAAAATAAAAGATGATCAAAGAGGGAGGTGAAGATCTCATTATAGAGTTGACCAAACCAATGATAATAATATGGAAGAAGGAACAGATACCAACAATGTGGAAGCTAGCTGTCACTGTACTAATACAGAAGAAGAAAGGCAAAAGAGAGTGTAACTATTGTTGGCTTTCTCTGTTGAATATGAGCTACAAGGTCTTATCCTTGGAAATACTGGAAAAACTTACACCATATGTTGAGGAAATAGTAGGGAATTACCAAACAAGTTTCTTGTAAGGAAAGTCTATAACTGACCACACATTTACTAAGCTGACAGGTGTGGGAGAAGCATTGGGAATTTAATAAACTAATATTTGCCACTTTTGTAGACTTTTCAAAGACATGTGACAGTAGCCATAGAGTAAGCCTACACAACCACCGTTGGGAGTTTGGTGTACCTGAGAAATTAATGAAACTGGTAAAATCATGTAAAATAGAGACAAATGCAAAAGTAAAATATCAAGGAGGAATGTCAGAGGAAGTGGAGGTATGACTTGTCACCCATGTTATCTACACTTTTCCTTCAAAAAGTTGCATGCGAGATGAAAAGAGAAGGAAAGTGCATCAATTTGAATGGAAATCTGCAAATGCTAGGGTATGCAGATGGTGCGATGGCTATATAGGAGGGAAGAGAAAAGAAAGAAGTGATGGAACAAAGCAGAAGGATGAACCAAGTTGTGCCTGGGGATTCACAGGTGGGAGCGATGGAATTGAAGACAGCTGAAAACCTTGAATACCAGGGATCATACTTCATGTGAGGCATAATGTCCGGCTAGAAGTAAACCAACAAATTGTTAATGCTTCCGGATCATATAACAGCTTTAAACCAGTTATAAAATTTAGGGTAATCATAACAAAAGTTAAAATGAAGGCATATAACACAATAACTGAACAGTGCTGTTATGCGGCACAGAAAAATTAATTACCACCAAGAACGATAGAGAAAGGGTAGAAGAGTCTGAAATAC
The DNA here is from genome assembly GCF_021461385.2 of Schistocerca piceifrons. Taxonomy (NCBI): domain Eukaryota; kingdom Metazoa; phylum Arthropoda; class Insecta; order Orthoptera; family Acrididae; genus Schistocerca; species Schistocerca piceifrons. Next base: position 848,962,338 of record NC_060140.1, on the reverse strand, counting down.
AAAGAAATATATACTATGATGAATCAGCTCAGTATTATATAGAAACAAAAGGGTAAACAGCTACAATACGCTGGACACTAATGCAAATGCAAAAGCAGTGTTGGTACGAACACTAGAGGGAAAGTGGCCCTGGAGAAGAGCAATATGGGAGGATAGACTATGGAAAGACACGCAAAAACTAGGATTCACAGGAAACTGGATGGAAGATGTACAGGGGGACAGGATCTGCTGGAGGCAGTTTGTAAGGTCGGCACATAACCTGCAAGATCTCTGATTAAGTAAGGACTTTCTGTTATAATATTTACTGAACATATGTATCCATCCACTTGTATTAGTTGCCCTTTGTACCTCAGTATCCACTGTTTCTACAGTTGCATTTTAATTACTGATACATTTAATGTGGACATCCTCAAAGAGGTCAGGTACATCTGGTGCCATTACAGCTATTTCAATCATGAGTAGACTTCCAAACTATTTATTTTAGGTAGTTTTCAGAGAATTTGTTTCATGGACTATACTGTGATGCACAACACTTGCAAAACTGTAATCATCCCAAGACTATGAAGTTACATTCTAGCTCTTCACAGAACCTTTGAAGTATCTGGTCCAAGCTGTCCACTCAACTCAGTTGCAGTGGGGGTAGAGTCAGTGTTTTTCTTAATCTTCCACATTTATTTGTTCTCCCATTATTTTTCTTGCTCCTGTATCTGTGGATTTTATAGCTGTCTTTTCCTTAATTTTGTTTTGTCCCCACTATTTGGTTCTTTTACACGTTGCATGCACACTTTTATTTGTGGTGTGCCCCTCCCTCATCTCTGATGCATTTATTGCCTTATCTTTCAGTTTAAATGTTACACTTTACAGTCTCATTCATTGCTTCAATTTGATTGTTTGTTCTCTTGTCCTCACCTGCTGTTTCTCACTTGATCCAGGATATTTAGCCATGTATAGTCACAATACATTTCCTTGAAACAATTTCTCTCTTTTGCAAGCACTTCTGAATCTCTTGTGTGTGTGTGTGTGTGTGTGTGTGTGTGTGTGTGTAATGGGGGAGGGGAATTAAATAGAAGTTTACGTATGTCTGTAATAGCATTTTGGAGAATTTATTCTTTAGCAATATTAAGAAATATAGGTATCATTCCTCTGTATATGTGACACACCACTGAACAGGTGTTTTTGTTTTTTTGTCACTTGCGTGTTGACTTGTTTGATGTTGTCCTCCATTTCTTTCTGATTGTTGTACATCCACTACACTCGTCATTTCCAATAATCTGTTGTGAGTGTCCTAATCTCTGTATGGCCATATGCATCTTAAAATTTATGCCACTAACCTGTTCCCTCCACTAGAAATAGCTTCCAAAAAAACTTCATTTGTCATCTATTATTTTTATTGTTTCTTTTCATTTTATACTTTGTGTGTCCACTTAATATTTTAACATCCTCCTGCAGCACCATATTTCACTGTTTCATCTATAATTCAACATAATTTGTGGTCATTCTAATACAAAACTTACGTGAAAATATACAATATCAGCTCTTCTTGTATTTAATCTTCATACTTCTGAAGCATCTGTAATGACTTCACAGAAATCCTGCTAAATAGTGGCATGGCAAGAGGCAAATAACAACACGTTCAGACAGCAGATCTGAAAAAGCTGAATGATCATCATAAGAAGTGGTGCCTGTGCACTAATACAACCAAAACAGACAGCTGTGCATCCTGCAACAGTAATCATCTAGCAGACACAAAGCTTAATGTTTCATTTTGTAACAAAGTAATAAACTACTATAATTATCAAAATTACTTTAGTAACACACTTGACAATGTTCTGCAATATAAAAAGCACTTACAGTTGACTACACAAAAACTAAGATTGGAAAAAACAAAATAAAGAAACTGGCAAGAATAGTCTCACGCAGTCAGCAGGCAGATAGTCTACTTGTGTACTCTGAAGTAGAGTACTGTGCACCAATATGGTGCAAAGACCATGCACACCAACAAAACCAGATTTATACCTAAATAACTCAAAGTGTACTCTTAATGGAACCCTGAAAACTGCATCAACACCTTGTCTCTACACATTTGCAGACATAGATCCATCAGATCTGAGGCAAAAGGCCAGCATTACAGAATGGAACAATGCTCGCACACTGCCAAGGATGCTTCCAACCCTCCTTGTACCAGATAACATTTGACACTCCTGCATAAAAATTTGCAGACCAATGTGGGAAGATGACCAATTACACGACAATCTGTTCTCCTGGATGAAACATGGAATGATAGATGGAACAAAAGTATCAAGCATAATGGCTCGAGGGCAAACAATTACTGCAATGCTGTGGTTGTCAGTGTCAACGTGTATATAGTATACCATGATTTTGCTTAATTAGTGTTCTTAGAGTCTAAAAGATACCAGGTCTTATTTTTTTATTATATATTTTTTAATTTCATTCATAATTTTAGTAGTGTAACTTAATGCTGCCATCAGAGCAGTAGTTGAGTAATTCAATCTCATTTTTATAACAGTCTCACCATAGTCTTCAGTTAGACTCTGACTGGGTTAATATTTTATTTTGTCTTAGTGTGCAGTTTTATGTAGTCGAAAATGAATACAAACTCAGCTTTTGTTGCATGCATATGCAGGGGGAATTGGTCACTATGTTGACTAAGTTAGCAGAATTCAAGCTGCTTTCCTGAACTACAGTGGAGTTGGGGCACCTAACAGTGAAGTGCATGGCACGCTAATATAACTACACATTCTTATCAGGATTTGGCTGTAGGAAATGTCTTCACATTAGAGATCAGAAATGAGTGCTGTACTCTTGCTTTAAACTAGCCAGCACGTCCCACAATGTCATCTCTGAACTTGCTGTTTCCATACACTTGGAGACTCAACTTACGTGTCTCTGCCAGTACCCACTTGTAACCATAAGCTGGTCACTCAAGTTTTGTCGAATACAACTGGACTCTACCAGTATAGAAAGGGAAGTGAGTACACAGCACAGAAAGGGAAATGAGTACACAAGAAAAACGGAGGGCTCATGCCATTGCTGCTACATTAGCAATCATTGGGCATGATGATTATATATACATATGTATAAAATCATGTTCCACAACGTTGGGAGTATCCTCATATGCCGAGATGGGAACATGTAATGCACGTAGGAACGCTGTCAAACATGATTGTTTTGATGGTGCAGATGTTATGGTGTGGGGAGGATTAATGTTGCATGAGTATACTGAACTCCAAATCTTTGAACAAGGTAGCCTCACCAGTCAATATTATTGTGACACTATTTCCCTCCCCATGTGCATCTTTTCAGCAGTGCATTCAGCCATGACTTAATTTTTATAGATGACAAAGCACAGCCACATTGAACAGTGCATGTGGGGAATCTCTTGGAACAAGAGGATATTCAGCTAATGGACTGGGCTGCCAGTTTCATCCGACTTCAATATTGTTGACCGTATGTGGGATGCATTGCAGCATGTCCACATGCATCAATAACCATCCAGGAGAATTGTGGGAGGAATGGAATGCCCTACCACAAGAAATCCTTACCAACTTTGTGACCAGTGTGAGAGCTTGCATTGTTGTTCACGGTGATCAAATACCCTATTAAGGCCTGTCTCACCATTTCTAGTTTACAAGGGACGATTAAGAACCATGGTGACTTAAGTGTAATTATGGTCTTTGAATGAAAGTGTCATTTCCATTTATGTAAATGTGTATTTCTTTCTATGTATGGTCCAAGTTTCATTGAACTATGTTACTTAGCAGTCACACATCTTATGAATGTTACTTTTGTCTTTAAGATTTGAACAGCCATGTATTAAGATGGGCAGATATCAGTCAAATTCATTACAAGAGTTCTAAGAAGATGTAACTGATCCACAAAAGCTGTAGCTGGGGCACCAGTCAGATGGGATTAATAGATGAGATTCAGAGAGGAGTTGCACCTGTCATCTAACATTTTTCAAGAAGTGGAAAACATTATGGAGATACTTACTCATCTCCAGTGGCAGATACTAGAAAGAGAGGTGGTGTGTTGTGCATCTTGAAGTTCACTGTATAAATCCTGAAAGCCTAGACCGAAAATCATTCAAGAAACACATTACTTGCTTCCACATGCTAGACACATAATGACCACATAGGAAAGTAAGAGAAATTTGAGCTCATATACATGCTAACTGATTGTAATACTTCCACTGCAGAAAAAGAGGAAATGATAATACACAAAGTACACTCTGCCACACACCACACGGTGTCTTTTGGAGTATGGATGTAGATGCACTCCACTGATTGAACACACTTCCTAAAAGTTGACTTTCATACCTTGCCAAGATACCTTTACTATGGATATTCAGCTGTCTAACAATACTTACTACTACCTCCATTATAATTTATTTGTTTTGCTGACTTTCCTTCCTTCTGTACAATGATACTATGCTGGAGATACTTACGATAATGTGGATTTCTTATTCAAGACTTTCATATAGCAAATATACATGCATTTGTACACAAAACAATTTTTTTTACTTGTTTTAGTTTATTTAATGTAATAAGAACATATTATAGTACCTATTCTCTCTGAGGTGACAGAAAACTTTTGTTAAAAGTTTCCAGTTTTTACTGGTGGTGTTACGTTTACATCTTGTTAGTTTCTTGCATCCTTTTAAGTTGTGACAGTAGTGGTGGTGTCACGGTTTCAATAATTCTTCATTATTAAAAAGGAAGTCCAGAAATGAATTTTTAATTTATTCAAAATGTGTTACATGATTACAATATTAATGAGATATTGTGGGAAAAAAAAAGATTCAAAGTATTTACGCATAGCATCAGTCATACACAATGATGGAGAAATAAGACAAGAAATATGCTAAATTATTCAAAATGTCCTATGTTACCTACCTTAATCACAACTATTTTCTTGGTGCACATTGTGACAACAGAAGACATATAAATGGAGACTATTTATTTATAGCATACTTTAGACAATAAAAGTCAAGTTACCTTCTATGAAAAGTGAAGATGTGAAGCAGCTAGAAAGCTTAACAAGAACACACAACAGCAGAATGTCACAATACTTTAAGAAACACAAAACAACAACATTTGACACAAAATGTCAAAGAAAAATACACTGACAGAGAAAAAATCCCAACACAAAGAAGGGGTTGTGTGAGATAAACAAAAGTTGGTGTGTTTCTACATGTGAAAGAGAACATCTATACAAACTTCATACCACTCATATAAGAATGGCACTAGTAGTGATACCACGAGGATGCAAATCAGTTTTGCTTTAAATATCTGTTGTAATGTTCGTGAATGGTAGTTACCTCTGAGATTGTACACAGTAAGTTGATGATGGTCAAGAATGCCTTTAAGATGACAAAGACAGCATTATCAACAACTCACTGAGTTTAAATGGGGTCATGTCATAGAGCTACAGGAAGCTGGATGTTCCTTGCAGGAAGACTTGGCTGGAATGTAACCACTGTATATGATTGCTGTCAGCAGTGGTCGCAGAAAGGTACAGTCGCCGGAGGACTGGGCTCTGGATATCCACATCGCAATACTGAGAGGAAAGACAGTCATGTCCAGTGTATGGCTCTGGCACATCGTACTGCACCTGCAGTAGCAATTCCAGCAGCAGTTGGCACCACAGTGACATGACAAACTGTTACAAATCAATTACTTTAGGGACAGCTCTGAGCCAGACGCCCCGAAGTGTGCATTCCACTGACCCCAAACCACTGCTATTTGCAACTGCAGTGGTGTCAAGTAAGAGTTCACTGCAGGGAGGAGTGGAGATCTATTGTGCTTTCTGCTGAAAACCAGTTCTGCCTCAGTGCCACTGATGGCCATATCTAGGTTAGGAGCAGGCCAGGAGAGCAACCTGCAACCAACTGTCTGCGGCCTAGAGGGGCCTACACTGGAGTTATTGTCTGGGATGTGATTTCAAATGATAGCAGGAACACTCTCGTAGTTACTCCACGCACCCTGACTGCAAATCTGTATGTCAGTCTAGTGATTCGGCCTGTTGTGCTGTCATTCATGAACAGCAGTACAGGGGGATGTTTTCCAACAGGATAAAAGTGGCCCACTTACCGCTGTTGTAATCCAATGTGCTCTACAGACTGTTGATATCTTGCCTTGGCCTCCTCTATTGCCATATCTGTTTCCAATCGAGCATGTGTGGGACATCATCAGAAAACAACTCCAGCGTCATCCACAACTAGCATTAATCGTCCCTGTATCAACCGACAAAAAGAAACAGCTCTGGAACTCCATCCCACAAATTGAAATTTGGTCCCTGTACACACAATGCAAGCACATTTACATGGTTGCATTCAACAAACTGTTGGTTACACTGATTATTAATTTACCAGCATTTCACATTTGCAATGGCCTTTCTCACACTTACATTAACCTGTGAACTTGCAACATTAATGACTTCATTATCATCATTTAGACAAATGTACTCCCAAAATTTCACTACTCTGCTTTAATTATTTATTGGTGTTGGGATTTTTTTCTGTCAGTGTAAATTACCATAAAAGAAACCAAATATTTCAGTTTCTGTAGTACCAAGGTGGCACTGAAAGAAAAATTTAAACAAGGTTGTGTACACAGGATGGTTCTAAATTTCCCTGAAACATTTTCTATTCTATAATAAGGACAAAACAGCAAACTTTAGATTGTAGGTTGTATATAATTAAGATTTCTGCATGTAAACAGCATTGATATTGATGTACCACAATATGGGATGCAACATTCCAATGAGTAGACGAGGGACAAAGAGATGCTGTTTCACATTAAATATGATCTCTCTATGCCAATAAGTAAATTAAAAGTAAACATATTAAGAAATAAATAATTTAACACAAAGATTATCCTCAGCTTCCTCCGTGAAAACTAGATTCGGTGAGGATGGAAATTGGTATGTTACATGTAAGGCAAGCTGGATTGAACCAGTGAATGCCTAATTCAACTAAAACTGTGGCCATAAAAATCGATCAGACTGTAACAGTGATATCTGCAGGAATAATCTTTCTATGCTGAAGAATGCTACATCACCACAGCCTACAAGCAGACACCAATATGTAAAACCACAATGTAAGGTGCAGTAGGAGACTATGATGAAAAGACAGCACGAGACAAGTAGGACAGTTTCTTGAGGTCCATCTATTACTACTGAGTTAAACATGCAATTACAGGTTTTTTTTCATTTTCTAGAATTCTTACACATATATTTCAAGCCAACTAAACTACTAGATGTTAAACTGCACCGAGTATGAAACATGGCTATTTGAAAGATTAATTGTTGAATAGAAGAGAGAAAAAGGGAGCTGAAACAATGAAATCAGTCAGTACAGCAGCAGCATCCATAATCTATGGAAATTGTGGGATTTTTGAACGGACTAGACAATATCACAAACACAAATGATGTTTCTATAGCAACACTAATGATAGACTTTTAGAAACAGTGTTAAGCTGTAATACTGTACTTGTCAATAACTATCACTTCCCATCCTATAGTATAATGTTCAGCTGTAATAGTAAATCACCACCGATAATGGGCCAATGACATACAACTGACGAATGATTCAGGCAGAAACAAGTAACAGCTTTGACTGGTTGCTGTTTCTTTGCTAAAATCATCCTCTATTTATACGAGATTCACAGTGTGCAACAATGTCCGGAATCAATATGATAAATTTGAAATGGCGGATAATACCATGGTTGTTCGAGAGATTTCAGCTCCTGCTTGTCATACCAGAATTAGGCCCAGTTGGAAGAAATGTACATTTATATTTGTTCACCTCTGTTATTCCCTAATAACTGTAAATGTGGTAGCCTCTGCACTGCCTTTAATAATTAAGTAAGTCATTATTGTTATTAACCTTATAGTCCACATTGGACCACTTGAGTCATTCCACATTCAATTTTTCTTTGAAGTTCGTACTGTTCAGTTCTTGTGCTCCACCCAACACATTTCATCCTTTTAGATTATAATTTTCTCAATTTGTCTGAAATTTTCATACCTCTTCTTCATGTCATTTCTGCAATTTGTGGTTCTTAAGAAGAGAATTTTAACTTTGATATCTGAATATGTTATCTAGAGTCCAACTGCTTTAAGACAACTGAATTTCTGGGTTCCAATGTCCTCCAGTATTCTTCCTATGATTTCCCATTGCAGGTTACTGTAAAACCCTGTTCCCTTCCATCTGCAAGATGTTACATAATAAAATTATTTTATTGGATAAATAAAAAAATCTACTCACCAATCGGCGGGAGAACACACACATAAAAGACTTGCGATTGGCAAGCTTTTGGAGCCAGTGGCTCCTTCTTGGACAAAAGGGTTGAAGGAGAAGGAAGACAGGTGAAGGAAAAGGACTGGAGAGGTCTAGGAAAAGGGGTAGATTTTGAGAAAGTCACCCAGAACCGCGGGTCAGCAGAGACTTACCGTACGGGATGAGAAGGAAAGCTCCCTTCTCATCCTGTACGGCAAGTCTCCCCTGACCTGCAGTTCTGGGTTACTTCCCCACAATCTACCTCTTTTCCTATACCTCTACAGTCCTTTTCCTTCACCCTTCTGCCTGAAGGGGCCACTGGCTCCAAAACCTTGCCAATCATGACAATCTTTTGTGTGTGTTCTGCCGCCACTTGGCGAGTAGATTTTTTATCTATCCAATTACATAATTTATCAAAAAACAAAGATGATGTGACTTACCAAACGAAAGCGCTGGCAGGTCGTAAGACACACAAACATACACACAAAATTCAAGCTTTCGCAACAAACTGTTGCCTCATCAGGAAAGAGAGGGAAAGACGAAAGGATGTGGGTTTTAAGGGAGAGGGTAAGGAGTCATTCCAATCCTGGGAGTGGAAAGACTTACCTTAGGGGGAAAAAAGGACGGGTATACACTCGCGCGCACACACACACATATCCATCCACACATATACAGACACAAGCAGACACATTTAAAGACCTTCAGATGGACACTACATACTTTTTTGTTTGTTTGGTCCTTCTCTTGTACTTTTATAATGTTTATTCCCTAAAATTAACAACAGCCTCACATTTTCAATGAATAAAATCATGCTTGTGTGTGGTGCTCATGAAATGAGAATGGTGAAATTTATATTATTTTCAAGTGATTTGCTAATCTAAATATTTGGCGCACATGCATCCAAACTACACTCTGAAAAGTTGCATTCATAATACATAATAATGTGCCACTCAAGAATATGTTCCACACTATGGCTTGTCAAACTAGTTAATTAACAACATGACCATTTCAGTATGATTCTTCATTCAAAGTAGTCTCTCCACACAGTTTTTAAATTTAAAATAAAAGATTTATGTTAATCTCTAGGTAACACACCACTGAAAGAGAACATTACGCACTTTCTGGAAAATGTGACTCTTATAATACAAAAGATTTATATGTAACTTATGGTCAGTTGCTATTTTCAAGTTAAATCATTATAACAGGATTCCACTTTGTGAGTTGGTCTACTTGGATACACTAACATGCAAAATTCTTCAGTCTGGGAATGCATGGAAAATGAATTTCTATAATCACAACAATAGCTACAAAGGCTGAAATACACTTATATTGCTGTTTTAGGCAAGAATGATTATTGACAACAAATACTTGATCTGTAGGCTGGATATCTGCACAGTACAAAAAGTGTAAGATGTTTGTATAAATACTATTTCTCCTTAGACGAATGTCTTCAGAAGCTTTGCCACAGCTAAGTTTTACTTTACCTATAGAAACACTTTGCAAGCCACTGAAGTGCATACTGTGGATCTTGCACCTTCAATCACAGCCAGGGCAAAGGAAGAAAACTTCAAAATTTACTGTACTAAATTCTTCAAGTTGCTGTTGAAGTGTCTCTGCACTTGAGGCCCCAGTTCATTAGTTCAGTTTAATATGGATCACATGTATTTCATTTACACCAAATGATAGACCTCATAGGATTTTAAAATTAGTCGTCTCCTATATTGTCATTTCTCCTGTATGCTGACAATGAGATCATGCATACCAAATTCATGTTTGTGAAAACTCCAAAACTTAGAAAAGAATGACCCAAATGAAAGCCAACTCTGAGAATGTGTCTGGGCAACACTCGACTGATACTGCAACAAGGTGGCATACATGCAAGCTCACTGGCACTCTGCCTCATCAAGCCACATTTTTTCCTCCAAGAGGTGTCAAACAGACTGGAAAAATAAGAGCAAGTGCTCACATGCCTCAGCAACATTGAATAACAAAAAGCAGAATGTCAGTTCAAAAGGGGCAAAATGATCAGTCTCAAGAAAATGGGTTTGTCATTTTAGCTTGTAAATGGTGCACTGCACATGCATGTGGGAGGGGGTCTACCTGCAGCAACGAATATTTGTCAGACCGTGTACTGCAAAAACATCACAGGATAATCATCTGTTTCATGGTCACTGCTGACTGTACAGCTTCAACATCCTTGTTCTGCAATGTTGTATTCTGCAGGCTGGGTCAGTGCTTATCCTTGTCAGGAAACCACAAATGCCTCAGCCTGAGATACAGCCCCATTTCAGGTGACCCCATGTGTCACATTTCAGGATGATACTGGGCCACAAGTTGAGGAATTTGCAAAAAAACCATGGTTACCACTGCAACACTTATCTGAAAATGTCTAGGATATAGTTGATCACCAACTTGTTTGACATGGTTCTCCATCAACCTTTGTCGACCTAAACTTCCCGGTAGATTAAAAAGAGTGTTGTGAACCCTGCATGTCGCCTTTTGGAGGCAATGCACCTACTGATTGAGCTATCCGAGCAAGATTCACAGCCTGTCATCACAGCTTCATTTCCATGACTAGCTCTCTTCTACATTCTAGTTTTAAAGCTTCAAAACTGTGCACATTTCACTGAAGAGAAAGTTCCATTCTGGGTTCTTGACTTTTATAAACGACATGGAGTGATCTTCCTCACAAAGATACATGATACTATGTCATGGCATTTTGTAGCTCTGACTGCACCATACTGAATTCTCCATTCAGTTACACAATCCTATTACTTTGTCGATTGTATGCATTTTATTTGTGGTGTAAATTTATTTTAGTCACATGTGTCATTATTGGTACTGTAAATTCCACAACACCGATGTCCTTTAAAAATGTGGAATTACAAGAAATTAGTTAGTTCCAATCATATCCCTCTAATTTGTTAATACTCGGCATTTACACATTATAACTGACTGAAAGTGTGGCTCACTCTGTAATCTTCATTGAAGAAGCTATTAACACACTTCCACAACAGAAAGGGCACAACACAGCTTCACAATTTTCTATAACTCAATAAATTGCCTTCCAGTCTGAAAATAACACTAACATCAAACTGTGTCCAAGAGACAGATGTCAGTAACATGAATGATAACATGACAGTCAAGTTTGCTGTTTCCATCTTAAATGGGGATAATGTAAGATCTCTCCAGGATTAGGAAGAAGCATTGCTTAGGAGATCCATAGTAGATGGAATTACTTCAGGTTTCTCTTGAGCTGACATCCCCTCCCCTTTTTTTGTAAACAATATTTTGATAGCAGACCTAGTCATCTTTAGATGCCAGATTTCAACCAAACTGAGAGGTATTCTTGGGTCACACACCTCTGAGATAAGGAACCAACGCTCAGAAATGAATTTTTCGTTCAGTAAGAACAATCCACAAACACCTATTTGGGAAAGGTTAGCATTATTTTTTACATGGACCTGCAGACTTGTAAGGAAGGAAGCCTGGTAGGCCGAATGAAAGTATAGAAAAGAATTTCACGGAAGGTATTGTCTTAATGGGAAGAAATTTATTGTTGTAGAAACTCTGTTAGTCTAGATTCAGATAATTGGCCACGACTCTTAACAAAGAATTTTTCTCCACAACAGAAGCTGAGGTGATGTTGTTGGATCTTTAATTTAGTCATGAATAATACACTTAATAGAATATAGGGTGATGAACACTGTTGAACAGTTACGTGTCCCTATAACAACAAGAGTGCAAGAAATGATACCAAATGATTCTGAATACAGAGTTCAGTTCTCGATAGGTTATGTTGTAAGATACGCACTAAGAGTGGTAACTGTCACTTTGCACAGTTGCATAACCTGAAGTTGTTGCTACTTATGCCAAAGAAAAAGTACACATACTTTTCAAAACATTAGTGCCTTGTCTCAAATTACCGAGTTCAGTTCTCTCTACCATTTACACTGTCTGACCACAACTATCCAGAAACCCCTATGTAGTGCAGAACTGCCAACTAGATGTCATGACAGGAGGACCTAGCAGTATAAAAGGAGGTGGGAAGTATTGTGTTGTCTGTAGATAAGCAATAACAACGGAATGAGTCAGCTATGAGAGCTCAGTGACTTCAGACGACGACTAGTCGTTGGATGTCACCTCCATAACGAATCCAGCACGGATATTTCAACTCTTCCAAAGCTGCTCAAGTTGAATGTTGGTGATGTAATTGAAGCAGAGACAGAAAGAAACCACAGCTAATCCAAGCCCATGCAGAACTAATGTACCAGTACACAGGGTTCGTTCAGCAGATGGTGAGTGTAGGGTCTCAAAAATGTACAATGGTCGGGCAGCTCCTCATAAGTAGTAATCACTGTGAGGTTGTGTAAAGAGAGACACCACTGGGCAGTGGATGACTGAAAATAAATGATTTGGAGTGATGAATCATGCTACAACATGTGGCAAATCCAATGGAAGGATTGATTTAGTGAATGCCTGGAGAACGTACCTGGTACCAGGTGCACTGCCCACAGTGAAATAAGAGAAGATGGTGTTTTTCATGACTAGGACACTGTACATTTTACAACACTGTTTACTGCATACAGTAGAGGAACAGTTCAGAAACGATAATCATATGAAACAGGAAAGTGCATCCTGTTATAAAGTAGCATCTACGAGCCAATGATCTGTGGACAATAACATTCCTGAAATGTACTGACCTACCTAGAGTCCTGACCTGAACCCAATGGAAGATCTTTGGGATGAGTTACAATGTCAACTTTACTCCAGACCCCAGCATCCAACATCACTACCTTCTCTGTTTTTGGCTCTTGAGAAAGACTGGGCTGTCACTGCTCCACAGCATTCAGGCACCTCATTGGAAGTGCCCCAGCAGTGTGAAAGCTGTTATGAAGGCAAAGAATGGACATGTCCCATATTTGTGTCCAGAAATATATGTTCATGTACTTTTGACCTTGTCCTAAATCAGTTGTTATAACCTGTTATCTTTGTGAAAAATTCAAACAATTCAAGAAAAGTGAAAGAGCCTATATCAATCTTTCAATCATTCTCATATATTCTGTTTTAAGCCTATTGTGCAGATGCTGTTTCAATGTAACTTTATTTTATTCTATAACATTGTAAGTATTTTGCATTAACTATTTTAATAGATATTGTTATTGTACCTCATTAGCAACTGATCTGACCATGAGCATTGTTCTGGAAGTTCTGCACTAAGTCTGATTGCTTCCAGCTCCTAACTGATCTGCAACACCTAACTGGTTATTTAATTTATCAAACATCTACACTCCCTATTTACACAATGATCCCTTTGTAGTGTAGTGATCATTACTGCTAAAAATGCACCAATACTGTTAATCTTTGTGGACTGACATGGGAGGTTTGGTTGATGAAATGTTGAATCATCTTGTGTCTTCCAGCGCTTCAACTAGTTTATTTTTTGTTTCACACTGTTGCTACAATAAAAGAAACGTGAATGCTCTTGAGGTCTGATGCACAGCATCACACTTTTCAAACTATGATGCTGTCTGGAAACTGAGAATTACAAGTGCATATAAATTATTATTATTATATGCACCTACACACAGTTTTAAGATGTATATCTTGCACTTTCATTTGAGTACATTCCACTAAAGTCAATCTAATTACTTTTCTAGTTTACCTACTGTGTAACTGTTGGTTACCTTTACCATCCCCCCCACCCTGTCACAGATCGAACAGCAGTTTGTGAAGCATATATGTACATAACTACTTACCATACAGAGAGACATCAGATGTATTACTCTGATTTATCACAAAATTGAGGTCTGGATTTACTTTCCTTAGTAAACTTTCTGTACTCCTGAAGATACAGGTCATATTTAAAAAATTAAAAAGTATAGCAGAATAAAATGAAATTAAACATACTAGAAATTGAGGAACTAGTGGGAACAAAAATGGTTTACCAGTATTTTTTCACAACAAATTTAATTAAACATCACCTATTAAAAGGAGTTCTAACATAACAAAAGTAGAAATGATGTCCAATTAGTTCCATAGATGCCAACCCCATGGTGGTGGCATTTACCTTTTAAATGATACAACTGCAAAACAAGACTGATTAGTGCATTTAGAGAAATGTACTATGTCTCTTACCTGCCACTAATTCCCTGCATTTGGTAAGAAAGTTATTTTCATGTATTCCAATAATCACCACTGTATACTGAGTAGCACTGAGAAATAGGTTTCACAAATTTATAATGTATGAGTTTAGCCACATTCTCACAAAACTTACTTATAATTTGAGATAATTTATTCCAAACTATCCAATCTCCTGGTTTCCCACCTCCGGAAAGGCAACTCACTCACCCTTCACAACCTTTCCAGCAAACTCCAACCTCCTCTCATTGCACACAGACCCAGTCTATCCCATCTACTCAATCTCCCACTTCCAGCTCCACTCCCCCCAAAACCTCAAAATTCTAAACAACACAATCTGGAACCACAACACTCTAAGGAACCACAACACCCTAATTCAGTAGTTAACCTTTCCTCCAAACCTCTCTCCTAATCCGAAACCTCTGTCCTATTCAAAGGCCTCACCTTCAGCCCACTCCCAGATTCAACCAAACAGCCCTCGTCAAAGATTTACTGTCCTACACTCGTACTCTCTGCTGGAAATATGCCACGAAGAAAAATGATCCTAATCCTACTCCTAATGATCCAACTCCCCAAGACACTATCCAAATTGAACCCTGCCTGGAACAGTTCCGTCCTCTTCCTCAAAATCACCCTCTCCAAACCTTCCAGGAATTTCTGACTTCCAGCCTTGCCTCTCAATCCTTCTTAAAAAAACCTTAATCCTACTCCCAACATCACCACTGTTGAAGCCCAGGCTATCCGTGATCTGAAGGCTGACCGATCCATCATCATTCTTCCGGCGGACAAGGGTTCCACGACCGTGGTACTTGATCGTCGGGAGTATGTGGCTGAGGGACTGCGTCAGCTTTCAGACAACACTACATACAAAGTTTGCCAAGGTAATCCCATTCCTGATGTCCAGGCGGAGCTTCAAGGAATCCTCAGAACCTCAGGCCCCCTACAAAACCTTTCACCTGACTCCATCAACCTCCTGACCCCACCTACACCCCGCACCCCTACCTTCTACCTACTTCCTAAAATTCACAAACCCAATCATCCCAGCCGCCCCATTGTAGCTGGTTACCAAGCCCCCACAGAACGTATCTCTGCCTACGTAGATCAACACCTTCAACCCATTACATGCAGTCTCCCATCCTTCATCAAAGACACCAACCACTTTCTCGAACACCTGGAATCCTTACACAATCTGTTACCCCCGGAAACCATCCTTGTAACCACTGATGCCACTTCCTTATACACAAATATTCCACACGTCCAGGGCCTCGCTGCGATGGAGCACTTCCTTTCACACCGATCACCTGCCACCCTACCTAAAACCTCTTTCCTCATTACCTTAGCCAGCTTCATCCTGACTCACAACTTCTTCACTTTCGAAGGCCAGACATACCAACAATTAAAGGGAACAGCCATGGGTACCAGGATGGGCCCCTCGTATGCCAACCTATTTATGGGTCACTTAGAGGAAGCCTTCTTGGTTACCCAGGCCTGCCAACCCAAAGTTTGGTACAGAGTTATTGATGAATCTTCATGATCTGGACTCTCAGTGAAGAGGAACTCCAGAATTTCCTCTCCAACCTCAACTCCTTTGGTTCCATCAAATTCACCTGGTCCTACTCCAAATCCCATGCCACGTTCCTTGACGTTGACCTCCATCTGTCCAATGGCTAGCTTCACACATCCGTCCACATCAAACCCACCAACAAGCAACAGTACCTCCATTATGACAGCTGCCACCCATTCCACATCAAACAGTCCCTTCCCTACAGCCTAGGTCTTTGTGGCAAACGAATCTGCTCCAGTCCGGAATCCCTGAACCATTACACCAACAACCTGAAAACAGCTTTCGCATCCCGCAACTACCCTCCCGACCTGGTACAGAAGCAAATTACCAGAGCCACTTCCTCATCCCCTCAAACCCAGAACCTCCCGCAGAAGAACCCCAAAAGTGCCCCACTTGTAACAGGATACTTTCCAGGACTGGATCAGACTCTGAATGTGGCTCTCCAGCAGGGATACGACTTCCTCAAATCCTGCCCTGAAATGAGATCCATCCTTCATGAAATCCTCTCCACTCCACCAAGAGTGTCTTTCCACCGTCCACCTAACCTTCTTAACCTCTTGGTTCATCCCTATGAAATCCCCAAACCACCTTCCCCACCCTCTGGCTCCTACCCTTGTAACCGCCCCCCGGTGTAAAACCTGTCCCATGCACCCACGTGACCTGCCTACACTGTGAAGATTTCTATGTGGGAATGACCAGCAACAAACTGTCCATTCGCATGAATGGACACAGGCAGACAGTGTGTGTTTGGTAATGAGGATCACCCTGTGGCTAAACATGCCTTGATGCACGGCCAGCACATCTTGGCACAGTGATACACTGTCCGAGTTATCTGGATACTTCCCACTAACACCAACCTGTGATAAATCCGGAGATGGGAACTTGCCCTTCAGTATATCCTCTCTTCCCGTTACCCACCAGGCCTCAACCTCCACTAATTTCAAGTTGCTGCCGCTCATACCTCACCTGTCATTCAACAACATCTTTGCCTCTGTACTTCTGCCTCGACTGACATCTCTGCCCAAACTCTTTGCCTTTACAAATGTCTGCTTGTGTGCTGCGCGCACGTGTGTGTGTGTGTGTGTGTGTGTGTGTGTGTGTGTGTGTGTGTGTGCGCGTGCGCGCGCGCGCGCGCACGCACGCACGCACACGCTACCCCGTTCCCAAACGTGGACCATAAATGAATGCCATATGAGGTCTCCATGCAGGTGTCAATGGCTGTACAACATTTGATTTTGTATTTTCCCCTTAAAAGAAAAACAGTTGTGGGTAAATAGCTGGTCAGGTGCATAACGAAGGTGATGGTCGGAGGCTGGATGTTGGGGGAGGTAGTTCAAGATGACAGAAGTCCGTGGGCACAGAAGATTGTACAAGAAGGTGGTGATCATGGGGTCCTGGGTTCGAAACCCAGCCGGGTTGGGGATTTCCTCTGCCCGGGGACTGGGTGTTTGTGTTGTCCTCATCATTCGTGATAGTGGCAAGATTGGACTGTGTAAGAAATTGGAGTGTGAAAAAAATTGGGACTTCATATGGGCACTGATGATCGTGTAGTTGAGCACCCCACAAACCAAACTTTGTCAAGAAGGTGGTGTCCACTGCAACAAGCAAGGGCCCAGGTAGTAATGGGGAGGGAATGGTGGAGAAGCACTGAAGGAAATGGTTCATATCCTTGACGTAAGACATTAAGTTATGGGCAATGAGCTGAGGTGTTGATCAATTAGAGCTAAAGTTATTTCCATGGCAGCACAGTAATTAATTACAATGATGCATTCAGGCCAGTTAGATTTATAGATTTTCTGAAGAAAATAGGAGGGTGCACAGTTGGTGGGGGATTTGGGGGGGGGGGGAAGGAGGTGGTAGGGCTGAAGAGGGAAATGGATTCAGGGGCAGATTCTGAGTGTGTGACTTGTGCTTTAATTGTGAATTATCTCCAATAAGGACCTTGCTTGAAAACGTAGTAATGATTTCAATATTGTATAGGTTCCTGGTGACCACTAAACATTTGCAGCTATATAAGAGTTGTTTCCTTTAATTCTTCAATATGTAATTTTAATGACAGGAAAGGCTGCAGTTGAATGTATAGAACAGTAAACTTACATGGTCTTCTCTTGACAGGTCTTTGACACAAAGAATAAACTGTTGCAACTGGACTGCACAACTTTAAACATTTTCACAAAACCTACAAGGTTTCTCTGTGATAGGTTAAATTTGCTTCTGAATACAGATCAGCTATAAATGAATGTAATGTTTTGCTCTGGAGTATGAGAAGTTTCTAGTAACAAACTAACTATTCTGTAGGAACCCAAACAAAATAGGCATGCAGTGATCATGACAACCATGTTTGCTATATTCATCCAAGAAATTCAGATTGGTATATATAGCAGAACTCAGGTTGATGCTATTTCTCTTGATTTCTCGAAATCATTCAAGGCAATATATATGTTGACAATGTCGTTAGGGATGGAGCAAAACATCAGTTTGGGCGAAGGAAACTGGCTCTGCCCTTTTCCAAGAAACCGAACTGGAATTCCCCTCAAGTGATTTCAGAAAACCATAGAGATTCTGAAACTGGGTGGTCATACGCACATCTGAACCACTGTCCTCCTCAATGTGATCTGTCCTTCAATGTGCTATGATATTGTTACTTAATAAACAGAACATAAAGTTATGTATGACCAGATTATATGTTTATCTGGATTGGGAGCTTCTTGACAGCCAAAATTGAATTCACAGACTCAATTGGTAAAAATCTTCAGAAGAAACAGTAGCCTTGCATGTACTTCAAGAATGTGCAATAGGGCTGGTACATATGGTTTTTCTCTTACTGGACAACGCTGTTATATACACTATGTGATCAAAAGTATCCGGACACCTCACTGAAAATGACTTACAAGTTCGTGGCGCCCTCCATTAGTAATGCAGGAATTCAATATGGTGTTGGGCCGCACTTAGCCTTGATGACAGCTTCCAGTCTCGCAGGCATGCATTCAGTCAGATGCAGGAAGGTTTCTTGGGGAATTGCAGCTCATTCTCCACGGAGTGCTGTACTGAGGAGAGTGGGGTCCGGCATGAAGTCAACGTTCCAAAACATCCCAAAGATGTTCTATAGGATTCAGGTCAGGACTCTGTGCAGGTCAGTTCATTACAGCGATGTTATTGTCGTGTAAACACTCCACCACAGACCGAGCATTATGAACAGGTGCTCAATTGTTTGGAAAGATGTAATTGCCCTCCCTGAATTGCTCATCAACAGTGGGAAGCAAGAAGGTGCTTAAAACATCAGTGTCTGCCTGTGCTGTGATAGTGCCATGCAAAACAAGGGGTGCAAGCCCCCTCCATGAGAAACATGACCAAACCATAACACCACCACCTCCAAATTTTACTGTTGGCACTACACATGCTGGCAGGTGACTTTCACCAGGCATTCACCATACCCACACCCTGCCATCGGATGGCCGCATTGTGTACTGTGCTTCACCACTCCACAAAACGTTTTTCCACTGTTCAATTGTCCAATGTTTACGCTCCTTACACCAAGTGAGGTGTCGTTTGGCATTGACCGGCCTGATGTGTGGCTTATGAGCAGCGGCTCGACCATGAAATCAAAGTTTGCTCATCTCCCACCTAACTGTCATACTACTTGCAGTGGATCCTGATGCAGTTTGGAATTCCTGTGTGATGGTCTGGATAGATGTCTGCCTATTACACATTACGGCCCTCTTCAACTGACGGCAGTCTCTGTCAGTCAACAGAAGAGGTCGGCGTATACGCTTTTGTGCTGTATGTGTCCCTTCACGTTTCTATTTTACTATCACATCAGAAACAGTAGACCTAGAGATGTTTAGGAGTTTGGAAATCTCGTGTACAGATGTATGACACAAGTCACGCCCAATCACCTGAATACATTCGAAGTCCGTGGGTTCGGCGGAGAGCCCCATTCTGCTCTCTCACAATGTTAATGACTACTGAGGATGCTGATATGGAGTACCTGGCAGCAAAATGCACCTAACATGAAAAACTTAAGTTTTTGCGTGTGTCCAGATACTTTTGATCTCATAGTTTATAAGGGGCAGTCAAATCATAATGAAACACATGGAAAAAGTAAGTAAACTGTTTATTATTGCAAAACTAATCACCATAACTATTATATTTATCCCACTGTGGGAGAAGATGATCAATGCTTTCATGGGAAAGTGTTTGCAGTTGCCCATGAAACCATGATTCTACCCAGGAGTGCCCTCTTTGTCCGAAACTAAGTGAAGGCCACCAATGTCTTTCTTTGGGGCTCCAAAAATGTGGAAATGGCAAGGAGAGAAAACAGGGCTGTATGGAGGATTTGTAAGGGTTTCCCAACAAAAATTCTGCAATATAGTTGAAATGACCTTGATGACATGTAGGCAGGCATTTTGTTGTCAGGTTGTTTTGACTGTGCTACAGTTTTGCTGGAAAACCCTCTGCAGCAGTCAAAACAACCTGACAACAAAATGCCTGCCTACATGTCACCAAAGTCATTTGGACTACACTGAAGAAGTTTCGCTGGGAAGTCCTTACAAATCCTATGTACAGTCCCAAACTCCCTCCATGCAATTTCCGTTTTTTGGAGCTCTGAAGAAAGACATTCATGGCCTTTGATTTGTTACAGACTAAAAAGTGCCTGCCTGGGTGGTTCAGTAGCCAAATGCAAACACCTTTCCATGAAGGCACTGACCATCTTCTTCCACAGTGGGATAAATGTATTAACAGTTATGGTGGATACTTCTGAAAAAATAGAACAGTTTAATTACTTTTTTCCATCTGTCTCATTTGTATTTCACAGTCCCCTTATAACTGATAGAACGCATTATAAAATACAAGATAAAATCAAAATTATCAGCATTTTTTAAAAGAAAAGAGCACCTGATTATCAATGTAAACAATAAAAACACAACTGTCTTGAAAAAGCGTAAGTAGCAATGGATTGTTTGGCTACGCCGTGTGGTAAGCCACTGAAATGAAACAATAAAATATGTAGACACCATCACATGCCGTAACAAGACCACATAAATATAATCTGGTAGGAAATACAGGGGGAGGGGATTAGGTCTGGGTGAGTGGGGCAGTGAACTCACACATTCAAATCTTTGAAAGTTTAAGCCATTTTGTAGAAGTGGTTAGTATGAGGAACACAAATCTCAAATATGCTTTAGTATTCCAGAATGAAATTTCCACTCTGCAGCGGATTGCCACCTGATATGGAACATCCTCACATATTAAAACTGCATGCTGGGATTGAGACTCGAACCTGGGTCCCGAGTTCAAGTCTCAGTGTGGCACACAGTTTTAATGTGTCGAAAGTTTCAGGCTTTAGTATTGGTCTTCAGCCTCAAGTTTCTCATTAAATAGAATCAGCATAAGAGAGGAAAAAGAATCTTATCAATCTCTTCTAATAAGAGTAACAAGACTGTGACTGAACAAACTTATATGGTATATTCAACCAACTCCAACATGAGACACTAAAAAATAGGAATTTCACATGACAAGAAGGAACATGTTTAAAACTGTGAGAATATTTCTGTAGCAGTGAAGGAACATATTACTATGTCTCAGATACTTAATAGTAATGACTGCAGCTATAAACTAAGATTCAAACACACAAAAACACACACATTGCGTTGTTATGCCCACAAATATCTGGAAATTAATTGGAAAGAAATGCACAAATATAATTAGTTACATGTACCCTCCTCACCACACAACGCTTGTGGAACTGAAATGCAGGTGCAAGGTAATCAACCAAAGTACCAGATCCTTGCAGGAAGATAAACATGGGGAGAGAGCAAAGGGGGGTGGAGGGGGGAGAGAGAGAGGTTTAATATCTCAATGAGGTGAGATAGGTGGGAACTTTATTTTTATTTCTCTGCTGCCAATCACATTTATTTTCTATTTAATTTAAACCAGGGCAACATACTTCAGCAAATAAATGTGACCGGCAGCAGAAAAATAATTATTTAATGGTCACACTCCACTTAGCCACAGACAACATAGCCAGCATGGGCACAATAAATAATTACTTAGAGAGTTTTCTACACTTAAATAATTTGTTTTTTGTAGTTACTTTTAGACGGGAATAATCAAAAGGTGTTAGAAACAGACGTTACTGGAAATGTGTTTTGTTTTCTTGTTGCGATTGGATTTAAGAGCCTGTCAACAAGGCGGTCAAATATTTGTAAATAAATATCGTGGTTTTGTCTTGTATTCATTAAAAAAATAAAACTACAAATTGGTGACTACTTTTCATGTAACACTAGTGTTAAGAGCTAACTTCAGTGTTTCATTGGTAATGTAAAGTTATACAACATGGAGCGAGGAAAGGTAATCACTGTATAAATAAGAAATTGAGCATTTGATAGATTTGAAACAATTATCACAGCTTAGTTACTTATATAGCGGTCTTGCTCGGATTACACAAACCCCTTCACCTCCTGCTGGATGGAGTATAGAGCACTGCACTAGAGGATAGTGTCACAGTGTTTGCATGCTCCACAGAGAATGTTAAGTAGGTGACTAACTCAGCTCTACACACACACACACACACACACACACACACACACACACACACACACACGGTACGTCTCGTCTACACTGGTGATTAAATAGTCTTGGCCCATAAGACAAAGTCATAATTAGAGGAGATAGTGAAAATACAGAATGAAAGCATGCTAAAGATGTGCTTTATTTGTACAAACAAAATGTTAAAGTCGTTGGTCAATGATGACCTGAAATTTGACAGTACAATGCAACCACCATCCTTTGTCAGTTGTCTGCACATACCCACAATGCACAAGGTGTTCAAACTGAATGACATCCTGTAGACAACACATCTGAATGCATGACGGACACTGCTGGACATTGTCCAAAATGTTACTGTTGGTATTTCTGTACAGGTTCTGGTGATATTCTCTTCTGTATCAGTCACTACACTGCAGAGCAGCACTGCACTACAGAGCTGTGGTAATTGGCGACCCTTTAATACCCTTCTGCTGGACTACAACTGGCCATGTGGTACTACGTACTGCATAATACTAATCATTTCAGCAGTGCTGGTGATGGTGATGGTGGTTGTGGTGGTGGGTCATTCTGCTCGCTGCAGTTTTCACTGTCTCAACTACACCAAATCTGTCCTGCGGGACATGACTTTTGAATCACACTGTGTGTGTGTGTGTGTGTGTGTGTAAGTTAAAAGCAAGGGAAAATGAGTAATAATTTACAAACAGATACAAAGATCAATCCAAACATTAATCCCAACACATTTGAAAAAATACATCACCAAGATTATTCCCATTTAAATGCTATTACAAAACATAACACCGATTAGAGACAAAAAGGCAGGAAAGCTTAAATTACTTTCTAAAGAGCAAAAAGTTACAGTTTTGCTGTCCCCCTCTCCATACCAGTGTCTGGTAATCACTACCTCAACTTAAAAGCACATTTTAAAGATATGTTATGTCAAACAGTTTAACTGACACTAGAAATGGAGGACACACAAAGGAAAAATTTATTTCGCACTATGGGACAATGATCACATCAAATGAGAAGTGACTGGACAGAAATTCACATTTCCTTCTACTGTTTTGAGAGGAACAGAATGTAATACTTCCTTGTCTTATTTTTAATTTGCCAACCAGAAACAGCATAGACTGCAAACACCCTGTAGTTAAAACTACACTGTATATTTACAGCTTTTGTCATCATTGGATGTACCAAAGGATGCAGAACAGAAAAGTAAATGAGTATTACTGCCTATAATGTGATATGGTGTTCACAGAAATGTACAGAAAAAAAGAGAGATAGAAAACGTATTGTAGAAATATTTTCACGGTGCTGTACTAGTCTCAACATTATTGCCTCATCATTTTAAAATATATTTCATGCCAAAAATTATGCAGATTTGTAGTTATATATTCTATGCCAAATAGGGTGCATTTATCATCTACTGGAAATTTAAATGCAAAATTGTGAACTGCTTTATGCTACAATGCAAGTTACTGGCTCAATAAACTACTAACTGCTGGTGAAAAATTTACAGGGTATTTCAAAAATGACCGGTATATTTGAAACGGCAATAAAAACTAAACGAGCAGCGATAGAAATACACCGTTTGTTGCAATATGCTTGGGACAACAGTACATTTTCAGGCAGACAAACTTTCGAAATTACAGTAGTTTCAATTTTCAACAACAGATGGCGCTGCGGTCTGGGAAACTCTATAGTACGATATTTTCCACATATCCACCATGCGTAGCAATAATATGGCGTAGTCTCTGAATGAAATTACCCGAAACCTTTGTCAACGTGTCTGGTGGAATGGCTTCACATGCAGATGAGATGTACTGCTTCAGCTGTTCAATTGTTTCTGGATTCTGGCGGTACACCTGGTCTTTCAAGTGTCCCCACAGAAAGAAGTCACAGGGGTTCATGTCTGGCGAATAGGGAGGCCAATCCACGCCGCCTCCTGTATGTTTCGGATAGCCCAAAGCAATCACACGATCATCAAAATATTCATTCAGGAAATTAAAGACGTCGGCCGTGCGATGTGGCCGGGCACCATCTTGCATAAACCACGAGGTGTTCGCAGTGTCGTCTAAGGCAGTTTGTACCGCCACAAATTCACGAAGAATGTCCAGATAGCGTGATGCAGTAATCGTTTCGGATCTGAAAAATGGGCCAATGATTCCTTTGGAAGAAATGGCGGCCCAGACCAGTACTTTTTGAGGATGCAGGGACGATGGGACTGCAACATGGGGCTTTTCGGTTCCTCATATGCGCCAGTTCTGTTTACTGACGAAGCCGTCCAGGTAAAAATAAGCTTCGTCAGTAAACCAAATGCTGCCCACATGCATATCGCTGTCATCAATCCTGTGCACTATATCGTTAGCGAATGTTTCTCATGCAGCAATGGTAGCGGCGCTGAGGGGTTGCCGCGTTTGAATTTTGTATGGATAGAGGTGTAAACTCTGGCGCATGAGACGATACGTGGACGTTGGCGTCATTTGGACCGCAGCTGCAACACGGCGAACGGAAACCCGAGGCCGCGGTTGGATCACCTGCTGCACTAGCTGCGCGTTGCCCTCTGTGGTTGCCGTACGCGGTCGCCCTACCTTTCCAGCACGTTCATCCGTCACGTTCCCAGTCCGTTGAAATTTTTCAAACAGATCCTTTATTGTATCGTTTTTCGGACCTTTGATTACATTAAACCTCCGTTGAAAACTTCGTCTTGTTGCAACAACACTGTGTTCTAGGCGGTGGAATTCCAACACCAGAAAAATCCTCTGTTCTAAGGAATAAACCATGTTGTCTACAGCACACTTGCATGTTGTGAACAGCACACGCTTACAGCAGAAAGACGACGTACAGAATGGCGCACCCACAGACTGCGTTGTCTTCTATATCTTTCACATCACTTGCAGCGCCATCTGTTGTTGAAAATTGTAACTACTGTAATTTCGAAAGTTTGTCCGCCTGAAAATGTACTGTTGTCCCAAGCATATTGCAACAAACGGTGTATTTCTATCACTGCTCGTTTAGTTTTTATTGCCGTTTCAAATATACCAGTCATTTTTGAAACACCCTGTAACTGTCCTGGCAACAACTTTTTTTTACTGTCAAAAATATACTGTTTCCCTGCACATTTACATCAAAGTCAGTTTGAGCTACTGTCAATAAATTTCAAATTACTGATCTTTTCAATTATTGTTATTTCTGGATCACATGGTACATAACTTAGTGTTACACTTACGATAAATGTATACTGCTTTCTGGAGTGAAGTATAAGGTATAAAGGTGGACACAATTGAAATTAGAAGACCTGTAAATAAAGTAATGGGACTGTTAGCACAGTGTTCCATCTGGCAACACAGTGGTCATGTCACTGCCTGCTACTAAAGTTCAGCATTACTGACATTCTCAGTCTTTCATCATACTACTTCTTGGTCAGTTTTAGTCAAAATTGAAGGGGGTGAAGGAGTGGAATCCTTCCCAGACACTTTGCCACAGCAACAGAAGCTATGTGAAGGGAGCAAGCCCTGCCTTCCCCATGAAATGCAGTCACTGTAACCTCGTTTTTTTCTTTTGCACTTGGCATCTGGTCTCAATGGGGACAGTGAGCTATCTGTACCACCGAAACTGTAGTAATGAAGCAACAACTGCTTCAGCACTTGATTTAGCAAAACATAGCTCAGGCAGAGGGCTATGAACTGCAACACACCTTCAACAATGATTACTCCAGTGTTACTACAATAGCGCTGTTTGACAGTGAAGGCTGGTAACAACCTGACATAGAATACTATTTGACTAAAATGCTTTGACTTCCAGCAATTCACATGTAGTAAAAGAAGTATGCACTGTTGTTTTTAGTGAGTCACTTTAGTGAGCTGGAACACAACTGCAGGATAGATTTGTAGTGGACCCCAAAAAAGTCTGTTAGAGAACACATAATTGACAAGCTGTGGTAGATTCTAGTTTCCAAGTGTCAGGTACGGGCTAGCTGCCATGGTCTGACTATTACAGGGAATAATGACAGGTCCTGAAGAGGACTATTTGGTAGGCAATTGACTGAATTTGCAATTTACAATGCATATTTTTTAAAAATTGGTTGCATAACATTATTTACAGGCCCCATAAATGCATGTTTTCTAAACAAGTACACAATTGTATGCATTTCTGTATCTTAATAATGCACTGCATTAAAGAGTTCAATAAATAAATAATGAAGAAATATCAAAAACTATAAGAAAAAAAAGTGGAACTTTGACTACATGCTGTACATGCCATTTAAACTGTCAAATTCAAGTAAACCTAATGCCTAATGTACTCTTTTTCCAACAAGTAAAACACAATGTGGATATTAAACACTTTTGACACAAAGTTATCAACTTCTTGATATATCAAGTGCTGGCCGAAAGCCCTAAATTGAAACTATAAAATAAAGAAACTGGGGTAGATTAATATCAACTTTATGCTCTCCTGATATAAATTAACTGTACCCAGTCACCAAACACATTGCAGAAATGAAATAACACAGTGCACGTACAGGAAAAATAGAGGTTCATCTAAATGAAATTGTGTTAATTATAATAGGAACATTAAATTACACGAATTCAATAATTGGAAATCACCATCTGGCCAACAAACAGTCTATTTCATTTAGCTACATGTGAAAGGTTGTCTTTTCTCATTTCTGTTTGTTGTTTCTTTTCTGCAGTTTCTGTTATTGTAGAATCATGTAGGAAACTAATGAGTTAATACAATCAAAGAAGAGCACTGGTTACAGAATGGTGCATCAATGAAAATCAACATGTCTTCTGTGTAAGTTTGGGCTGAAGAGAAGTTTCTGGGCAAGATTGAACAGAGTAAAAATCAAGTTCTGTTAAAGGAATTGCCATGGCATGAATAGAAACTTCACTGACTCCTGCGCCTATGCTAATTTTATAATTACTGAATTTCAGTTCACATAATATACAGTTATTACAAATGACTAGGGAAACACTCTCAATACACATTAGGTATACTTGCAGCTCAGTGGGCCAGAGCCACATGACCAATACAAAGGTCCGCAGTTCAATCTCAAGCTGGTCCCAAGATTTTTTCTGTCACATATTGCTTCCTTCACTTTTGGAAATGATCTGTTAATGTGAGAAATGAGAAGTTGCACTATGGCTCAAACTCCATACCACTCTGAAGGGCCCCCTCCCTCTCACCATACTGCAACTGGCTGGGTAACTCAGTTCTAAGGTCTAAGGAATGCAAGCGAATGTGCCCCACTGCCTTCAGCAGTATAGTCTACTTAAGAACAGCCAAACCAACCTTCAGGTCTTAATGGCATATTAAACTTTTTATACTTCTATCTTAACAATGGGGACATTTGCAGTCATATAAGCAAACAGAAGGTTTTGTTTTAAAACACTTTTCCACTTATTTTCAAAATAGCACAGCTGTTAGTAAAGGTGGCATGCCTCTGTGCATGCTGAGTATTCTAATCTTCCGTCTGCCCGCTTAGCTGACTGGTAACATATTTGCCTACTATGCAGTGGGCCTGGGTTTGATTCCTGGCTGGGCTGGAGATTCTCTCTACTTGTGGAGTGGTTGTTGTGTTGTCCTCATCATCACTGATGCGCAAGTTGCCCAGTAACTGACTGAATAACATCGACTGAATAAGACTTGCAACCGGCAGACGAGCTTCCCCAGATGTGACCTCCGGCCAACAATGTCACACAATCATTTCATTTCATATCCTCTTGATCCCTATATGAGTGATAGTAGGGGGCTTGTAATATATTCCTTGAGTCGTCATTTAAAGCCAGTTCTTGAAACTTTGTTGGTAGTCTATTTCATGTTAGTTAATGCCTATCTTCAAGAAACTGCCTGTTCAGTTTCTTTAGCATCTTGGTAACACTCTCCCACAGGTCAAGCAAACCTGTGACCATTCATGCTGCCCTTCTCTGCATACATACAATATTTGCACATTCAATATTTGCTGTTAGTCCTTTCTAGTACGGATCCCACACACTTTGACAATATTTTAGAATGGGTCACACAAGTAATTTGTAAGCAATCTCCTTTGTAGACTCATTCCACTTCCTCAGTATTCTATATATAAACCAAAGTCTACACCTTGCATTACCCGCGACTGAGCCTATGTGATAATTCCATTTCATATACTTACAAAGTGTTACACCCATGAAATTGTACGAGACGGTCGATTCCAATTGTGCTTTCTTGATATCATAGTCACAGGATACTGCTTTTAAGTCCACAATTTTACATTTCTGAACATTTAAAGCAAGTTGCCAATCTTTGCATCACTTTGAAATCTTATCAAGATCTGGCTGGATATTTATGCAGTTTTGCTCAAAAGCCCGGTTTTACTATCAATATTGTCCAAAAGGTCATTAATATACAACAGGAATATTTCCTCGGGCACACCTGAAGTTACTTCTACATCTGACGACGGCTCACCATCCAAGATAACATGCTGTGTCCTCCATACTAAAAACTCCTCAATCCAGCCACAAATGTCACTCAATACATCGTTTGATTGAACTTTTGACAACAAGCATAGGTGTGGTACTGAGCCAAATGCTTTTCGGAAATTAAGAACACTGCATCTGCTTGAGTGCCTTGATCCAAAGGTTTCAGTGTGTCATGTGAGAAATGTGGATGCTGGGTTTCACATGATGGACGTTCTCCATGTCCATGCTGGGTGGCATGGCGGAGGCCATTCTGTTCAAGGTATCTTATTATGTTTGAGCTCAGAGTTTGTTCTAAGATTCTCCAATAAGTCAATGTCAAGGATATTAGTTTTGTGGACAACTTCTACTATCCTTCTTGTAGATGGGTGTGGCCTGGACTTTCTTGCAACTACTGTATACAGTTTTTTGTTCGAGGGATCTACGATAGATTATAGATAGAAGAGGGGATAACCCAGCTGCAAATTCAGTATAGAATCTGATAGGGACTCCTTCAGATCCTGAGGCTTTGTTAACGATTTCAGCTGTTTCTCAACACCACTGATACTAATACTTATTTCGCTCATCTTTTCAGTGGTATGAGGATTAAATTGGGGCAATTCTCCTGGGAACATTTTAAAACAGAGTTTAGTATTTTGTCTACCCTCTGTCTCAGTTCCTCTCTCATTCACTATGGACTGAACACTAACTTTGATGCCACTAACAGCCTTTACATATGACCAAAATTTCATTGGATTTGTGAAGGTGCTATGACAGTAACTGAAGCCTTTATCCACTGCTCTCTTGACAGCCAAACACGTTTCACTTAACATCTCTCTGTCTACAGTCCTAAGCTTGGTTTTACACAGTAGTCTCCGTTTCTTTCCAGTGATTGTACAACATGGGGGGTCCTTCCCAATATGAACTGTTCTACCAGGTACGTATCTATCCAGTGCATGGTCAACTATTCTCTTAAATCTGAGCTATAGTTCCTCTACACGCTGCACTGTCTGGTAGAAGAAGATAAAAAATATTATTTTAGAACATTGTTTCATAGATGAAGGGTAATGCAAATGTATTGCACACAAAAAGCTGTGAATACAAACTGGCCTATGCCTTATTATTTGAGATAAATTCATGTGATGACAGATGTATAATTCTCTCAAACCTGTAGTGAGAAAACAACAAATGTGATTAGTGTAAGTAATATGCACTATTTGCCATCAGCTTTTAAATTCTCTCTATATCACCACACACCAAATAAAGTTCAAACTATTATGGCAAAAGAAATCTCAAGACCTTCTTACTGTTCAGGTTACACAGTCAGAAAATTACAAAAGCACTTTTTGCCCCCCATGAACCATGGACCTTGCCGTTGGTGGGGTGGCTTGCGTGCCTCAGCGATGCAGATGGCCGGACCATAGGTGCAACCACAACGGAGGGGTATCTGTTGAGAGGCCAGACAAACGTGTGGTTCCTGAAGAGGGGCAGCAGCCTTTTCAGTAGTTGCAGGGGCAACAGTCTGGATGATTGACTGATCTGGCCTTGTAACACTAACCAAAATGGCCTTGCTGTGCTGGTACTGTGAACGGCTGAAAGCAAGGGGAAACTACAGCCGTAATTTTTCCCGAGGGCATGCAGCTTTACTGTATGGTTAACTGATGATGGCGTCCTCTTGGGTAAAATTTTCCGGAGGTAAAATAGTCCCCCATTCAGGTCTCCGGGCGGGGACTACTCAGGAGGATGGTGTTATCAGGAGAAAGAAAACTGGCATTCTACGGATTGGAGCATGGAATGTCAGATCCCTTAATCGGGCAGGTAGGTTAGAAAACTTAAAAAGGGAAATGGGTAGGTTAAAATTAGATGTAGTGGGAATTAGTGAAGTTCGGTGGCAGGAGGAACAAGACTTTTGGTCAGGTGAATACAGGGTTATAAATACAAAATCAAATAGGGGTAATGCAGGAGTAGGTTTAATAATATATATATATATATATATATATATATATATATATATATATATATATAGGAGTGCGGGTAAGCTACTACAAACAGCATAGTGAACGCATTATTGTGGCCAAGATAGACACAAAGCCCACACCTACTACAGTAGTACAAGTTTATATTCCAACTAGCTCTGCAGATGACCAAGAAATTGATGAAATGTAAGATGAGATAAAAGAAATTATTCAGGTAGTGAAGGGAGACAAAAATTTAATAGTCATGGGTGACTGGAATTCAAAAGTAGGAAAAGGGAGAGAAGGAAACATAGTGGGTGAATATGGATTGGGGGAGAGAAATGAAAGAGGAAGTCATCTGGTAGAATTTTGCACAGAGCATAACTTAATTATAGCTAACACTTGATTCAAGAATCATAAAAGAAGGTTGTACACATAGAAGAATCCTGGAAATACTAGAAGGTATCAGATAGATTATATAATGATAAGACAGAGATTTAGGAACCAGGTTTTAAATTGTAAGACATTTCCAGGGGCAGATGTGGACACTGACCACAATCTATTGGTTATGAGTTGTAGATTAAAACTGAAGAAACTGCAAAAAGGTGGAAATTTAAGGAGATGGGACCTGGACAAACTGATTAAACCAGAGGTTGTACTGAGTTTCAGGGAGAACATAAGGGAACAATTGACAGGAATGAGGGGAGGGGGAAACTACAGTAGAAGAAGAATGGGTAGCTCTGAGGGATGAAGTAGTGAAGGCAGCAGAGGATCAAGTAGGTAAAAAGACGAGGGCTAGTAGAACTCCATGGGTAACAGAAGAAATATTGAATTTAATTGATGAATGGAGAAAGTATAAAAAATGCAGTAAATGAAGCAGGCAAAAAGGAATACAAACGTCTCAAAAATGAGATCGACAGGGAGTGCAAAATGGCTAAGCAGGCATGGCTAGAGGACAAATTTAAGGATGTAGAGGCTTATCTCACTAGGATAAGATAGATACTGCCTATAGGAAAATTAAAGAGACCTTTGGAGAAAAGAGAACCACTTGTATGAATATCAAGAGCTCAGACAGAAACCCAGTTCTAAGCAAAGAAGGGAAAGCAGAAAGGTGGAAGGAGTATATAGAGGGTCTATACAAGGGCGATGTACTTGAGGACAATATTCTGGAAATGGAAGAGAATGTAGATGAAGACGAAATGGGAGATACAGTACTGCGTGAAGAGTTTGACAGAGCACTAAAAGACCTGAGTCAAAACAAGGCCCCGGGAGTAGACAACATTCCATTAGAACTACTGACAGCCTTGGGAGAACCAGTCTTGACAAAACTCTACCATCTGGTGAGCAAGATGTACGAGACAGGCGAAAAACCCTCAGACTTCAAGAAGAATATAATAATTCCAATCCCAAAGAAAGCAGGTGTTGACAGATGTGAAAATTACCGAAAAATCAGTTTAATAAGCCACAGCTGCAAAATACTAACGCGAATTCTTTACAGACGAATGGAAAAACTAGTAGAAGCCAACCTTGGGGAAGATCAATTTGGATTCCGTAGAAATATTGGAACACGTGAGGCAATACTGGCCCTACGACTTATCTTAGAAGAAAGATTAAGGAAAGGCAAACCTACGTTTCTAGCAATTGCAGACTTAGAGAAAGCTTTTGACAATGTTGACTGGAATACTCTCTTTCAAATTCTAAAGGTGGCAGGGGTCAAACACAGAAACCAGATGGCAGTTATAAGAGTCGAGGGGCATGAAAGGGAAGCAGCGGTTGGGAAGGGAGTGAGACAGGGTTGTAGCCTCTCCCGGATCTTATTCAATCTGTATATTGAGCAAGCAGTAAAGGAAACAAAAGAAAAATTCGGAGTAGGTATTAAAATCCATGGAGAAGAAATAAAAACTTTGAGGTTCGCCGATGACATTGTAATTCTGTCAGAGACAGCAAAGGACCTGGAAGAGCAGTTGAACGGAATGGACAGTGTCTTGAAAGGAGGATATAAGATGAACACCAACAAAAGCAAAACGAGGATAATGGAATGTAGTCTAATTAAGTCGGGTGATGCTGAGGGAATTAGATTAGGAAGTGAGACACTTAAAGTAGTAAAGGAGTTTTGCATTTGGGGAGCAAACTAACTGATGATGGTCGAAGTAGAGAGGATATAAAATGTAGACTGGCAATGGCAAGGTAAGCGTTTCTGAAGAAGAGAAATTTGTTAACATCAAGTATAGATTTAAGTGTCAGGAAGTCATTTCTGAAAGTATTTGTATGGAGTGTAGCCATGTATGGAAGTGAAACATGGACGATAAATAGTTTGGACAAGAAGAGAATAGAAGCTTTCGAAATGTGGAGCTACAGAAGAATGCTGAAGATTAGATGGGTAGATCACATAACTAATGAGGAGGTATTGAATAGAATTGGGGAGAAGAGGAGTTTGTGGCACAACTTGACAAGAAGAAGGGACTGGTTGGTAGGACATGTTCTGAGGCATCAAGGGATCACAAATTTAGCATTGGAGGGTAAAAATCGTAGAGCGAGACCAAGCGATGCATACATTAAGCAGATTCAGAAGGATGTAGGTTGCAGTAAGTACTGGGAGACGAAGAAGCTTGCACAGGATAGAGAAGCATGGAGAGCTGTATCAAACCAGTCTCAGGACTGAAGACCACAACAACAACACTTTTTGAGGCTATTTTATTTTGGCTATCCTGTACAAATAAGTGCACTTAAGAGAGCTAAGATGGTTTCCTGTGTTGAAAATGACAGTTTAACACTGTCTTCAAGTACACAACATCCAAATTCAACAAACCCATGGCAGTATCTATCATTTATCTCAAACAAAGGGGCAACACCACCACTGAATGTTCGATAGGACATACTATCGAGTGACAGATAATGACACACAAAAAACTAAGTTGTCTCCTTAACTACTGAATTCATCAGGATGATTCCTGATAAAGTTGTCTCCAATAACTGCGGGAATGATGGTTTTCACTTCATGCGGTGATGCAGTAATACACATAGAACAATATCATCATATCTGACTGGTCATGGAATCCTATACTGAAATATAAAAGTTAACTGTATACTGAAATATAGAAGTTAACTGAATACACAGAGCACATACAGATATCATAATAAAAATCAAAATGAAAGGACAAATTATGTTTGATGGAAAAAAAACCATGAAAGCTGAGGAAAAACTGAAATTGAAACATACAGAGGGGATATTATCTGTACATCATGAAAAAGCGTAGAGACTAAAAAGTTACAACAGGAAGCTTAAAGTCTAACACCACATCAGTAAAAGGAAACTCATTATAAAACGTCGAGGTCCATATGAAACCTAACACAGATTTATCAAACAATGGAAAATCCAGGATGTAATGTAACAATACCAGAGAAGGAAAGTTGCTACTCACCATATAGTGGAGATGCTGAGTCGCAATGGGCACAACAAAAAGATTCACACAATTAAAGGTTTCAGCCATTAAGGCCTTTGTCAGCAGTAGACACACGCACGCACGCACGCACACGCAACTTGTACACACATCTGCAGTCTCAGAGAGCTGAAACCACACTGCGAACAGCAGCACCAGAGCATGATGGGAGTGGCGACTGGGTGGGGGTAAGGAGGAGGCTGTGGCAGTGAGGCGGAGGGGGAGGGATAGTATGGTGGGAGTGGCGTGGCGGACAGTGAAGTGTTGCAGTTTAGACGGAGGGCATGAGAGGTGCGAATGTGGGGGGGAGGGGGAGGGGGGGGGGGGGTAAGTAGCGGAAAGGAGAGAAATAAAAAGAATTTAAAAGACTGGGTGTGGCGGTGAAATGGCGGCTGTGTAGTGCTGGAATGGGAACAGGGAGGCGGCTGGATGGGTGAGGACAGTGACTAACGAAGGTTGAGGCCAGGAGACTTCTCTCCTGTCCTCCATCTAAGCTGCAACACTTCACTGTCCGCCACTCCCACCATACTATCCCTCCCCCTCCCCGCCACATCCTCCTCCTTACCCCCACCCAGTTGCCACTCCCATCATGCTCTGGTGCTGCTGTTCACAGCGTGGTTTCAGCTCGTGTGTGTGTGTGTGTGTGTGTGTGTGTGTGTGTGTGTGTGTGTGTGTGTGTGTACTGCTGAGAAAGGCCTTAATGGCCGAAAGCTTTAATTGTGTGAATCTTTTTGTTGTGCCAATCGCGACTCAGAATCTCCGCTATATGATGAGTAGCGACTTTCCTTCTCTAGTATTATTAACACAGATTTAGATACAGAAGAAAATAGGCTGCTGAAAGAATCACTTGGACATGCCTCTACAAAAATGCTTTGTTGATGGTTTGTAGACTACGATCTGGACTCCATGGACCAACTACTGGCATTCTAGTGAAGCTACATTTGCTAAATTCGAATTCTAAATACCACCAAATGTCTAAAATTCTTACATACCAATACAGTTCTTGTAACATATAACATTTCTAAGCTGTCATTATGCTCAAACTGTCAACTGCACACATTAACAGTCTGCAAAAAACTCTCCTTTGTGACGAAGAATGTTGGTGCAAAAACCTTGAATTTATTAACTTTAGCTAAACGGAACTCCAGACAGTTTCTGAATTTAAAAAATTTCCCTGCGCTCCTTAAACAGATAAATTCAACCGACAACATTATCATATGCAAAAGTGATCCCCATCAGATCTTCCCACAGTTCAACAAAATTAATAATGGGGAATACACGAGCCATCTAAAGGAAAACTGGAACTTGTGATGAAAACTAACTGAACTTGGTCCTGAGAATGCCTTGGGATATAACACGTAAAATAAAGAAAAGGCAGCCATTCATCTCTAGCTGACTGCTGTGTGGCACATAGAAACATGCAACAGAGAACTATTTATACTACTCTTGCTCTTCCTCTAGTAGAAGGGAGGGGAGGAAAAGAGGAAGGGAGAAGAATGGAAAAGTAAAGAGGAAGAGAGAGCAGAGGGGGACACACACACTGGGAGCAGAGGGAGGGAAGGGGAAGAGCACTGGGAGAAGGTAGTACATGATATGGACAGGGAAGGAGCATAGGGAGTGGGAAACAAGTTACCGGAGGTTTAGGCCAGGATGACTGCAAGAGAGCAGGATATGCTGAAGAAAGAATTCCCACTGGCATAGTTCAGAGAAACTAATGCTGGAATGGAGTATCCAAATGGCTCACATAGCAAAGCAGCTGTTGAAGTCGTTTCTGTTGTTGTGCACAGTATGTCTGGCAACTGGATGGTCAAGTTTGCAGTTCACCACAGTTTGTGGCAGTAGCCTTTCATGCAGTTCGTCACAGCCTTTCATGCAAGTAGACAGTTGCTTACTTGTTATACCCACACAGAAGCCTGTACAGTAACTGCAGCATAGCCAATATATAACATGGCTGCTTTCACATGTGGCCATGCATTTTTCAGGGGGGGGGGGGGGAATGCCTAAGACAAGTCTGTGGTAGGTGGGTGTACGGGGCAGGTCTCACACCTCGGTACTGCAAGGGAACAAGGGAATAACTGGGAGAGGGGCGATGGGGGAGGGGGGGCGGAGATGGTTTGGGAGCAGGATTGAGGATCGGAATAGGGATTTTCTGTACATCGGGTGGTGGCTGGAACACGACTTTGGGTGATGTGGGTGTGATATCGGTCATATCAGGGCATGAGAGGCAGTCGAAGCCCTGATGAAAGACGTGATACTGGGTGATCAGAGGGGTGCTGGCTACTGGGTGGTTAACAGGTCTATTGGTGTCGAGGAGGAGATGGTATGGGATATCTGTTTAGGTTGAGCTGGATAGGATACCATCAGTCAATAAAGGCTTTAGTAAGGTTATCTGATTGACAACTCGTGCTTTCCATGGTGACGGGACTAGAAGGAAGATGTTTTCAGAGTGGAGGTACTTTCGATAGTTATTGTGGCTGATATGAACAGAAATATTTATGGAGCCATTTAAAAGGTAGAAACCAACATCTAGGAAGGTGGCTCGATGAGATGAAATGGACCAGGCGAAAAGGATTTGGGAATAGCTCTTGAGGTTATGGAGGAAAGATCATGCAAATGTCATCAATGAATCAGATATGGAATTTTTGGTGTTGACAAGATAGGAAGGATTCCTCCACAAATAAGTTTACACAAGATGGTGCCATGTGAGTACCCATGGCAGTACCATGGATTCGTTTATAGATTTGGCCTTTGAAAGTGAAATAATCGTGGGTCAGGTTATGGTTGGATAGGAGGATTGGGAAAAGAGGACATGGAAAAAGTAGTATTCCATGGCTGAAAGGCCATAGGTGTGCAGAAGGATTGTGTATAAGTATTGGAAAGTTGCATCTACAATGACCAACAGAAATTTTGGTGGTAATGGGACAGGTGCTGTGGAAAGATGAGGAAGGAAATGAGGAGCGTTTTGACTGTAGGATGGGATGTTATGGACAAGAGTTCTGAGAAGTTGGTCAGCAAAGGCAGAGGTTCGTTCTGTGGGAGCATTGTAACCAACCACGATGGAACAACCAGTAGGAAGACCTGTGGAGTTGGGTTTGTGGTGTATGTAAAGATAGGAGTATACAGGAGGTTGCTGGTGTGAAGAATCACATTTTGGGATGGACCTAAGGCCAAGAGGAGCTAATGGAGGTCCTGTTGGACTTCCTAGATGGAATCCTGATTGTAAGGTTTGTATGCAGAGGTGTCAGCTGACCTTCCCTCCACTTCACCTTACCTTTTCCCTCCTCTCTCTTGTCCAAACCACTCCTTCCCTGTCCAGATCATGTTCTGCATTCTCCCGTCACTCTTCCTCCTCCTCCTGGCCCCCTCTCCAATTGAGTATCCTCTCTCTTTTTCCCACCTCCTTACACAATTCCACCCCTCTCCCTTTCTCTCTTGTCTCCCTACCTCAGCCCCCTCCCCCCCATCTCTGCCTTCCTCTCCTTTCCTCCCCTGACATCTTATACGCTCTACCCTCTGGACTTGTGCAGCTGCTGAGTCATCTGTGGAAAGACTAACTCACACTATCCCACTGCCCCTCATCACCTCGTGGATCCTTCCCTATGCCCTCCCTGCCTCCATCTGCCCAGACAACTGGTACCTATAATAAACAGTCAGTCTTACGGTGGCCACAGGTACATGTGTTTGTGTGGTGATGTGTATGTGAATGTGGGTATTTCTACTACAGAAAGAGCAAGTGCTCGGAAGCTAGTATTTATAGTTTTCTGTTGTGCGTTTCTATATGGCACGCTTCAGACAGCTATAGGTGAGTGGTTGCCTTTCCTTCATTTTACGTATTATTCCATCTAGGAGCTTTCTTTGTTGGTATGACACAGAACACATATAGAAGGGGGGGAGAGGAGGGGTGGGATGGAGCGAGAGATGCAAGAAAAGATAGAATTTAAGGCAAGGTTGCAGTTTATAGACAGAAAATTTTCTCCAACAACTAGTGTTTTCAAAAGGATATTAACTTTACTCTTCCAGATACTCACAACTCAACTCAGACACCTTTCATGACATACAGTCCAGCTGTCCTCAGCCTGAATGTTGGCTTGAACACCACAGTTCTATGGCACATTAATATTATAGGTGGTAGGACCTTGCATTCCTCTGACCAGACTTATCATCATTTATAGGGTGAGCTACAGTTTAAAATGAACTCCAAACTATGATACAACTTGGCATTTTTCACATTCCAAATCACCGTCTGTGGTGAAAGAAATGATAATACAAAATACTTACACTGAGTACTGAACCAGGACTTACACAATTGTAAAATTATCCTAAAATGACAAGACCATAAACCTAACATTTCTTTCCACTATAAAATTAAAAAGTAAAAAGCAGCTGGGGGTGCGCGAGGGAGGGAAGACAGCCAGTAGGCATCAGGAGAACAAACGCTTCTTGAGTTAATGCACCACATCATCTTTAAACCTTTGTTCTCAAAGATTTTTGCATGAAAGCCTCGACGTTTTAATTCCCTGCATTTGACACAATTATGTGAAACCTTCATCACAGCTTTATTAAGCAATAATATTGTGACACCTGCATTGCTTGCCTTCTCTTGTATGGTGGTTCCGTGTTCATTTTTCTTTCCCACTGTAGAACAGAAACTAGCATCATCTACCTTAAACATATTTGTTTCAAAATGAAAATCTGTTTGAGAAAACAATTAAACTACAGGGAAATACAATGGCTGACCAGTAATTACCTTGTGGGGGTATGAGTGAATGTCCCTCCTATCTAACTTGCCCAAACTATCCCACTTCCATGCCTAGGGGAGTAAATAATTTTTTCTAAAAGTGGGATAGCTTTTTGTACTTTTATAGATATCTACTACCAGCATTGGAATTTTGTCTACTGAAGGCAAATATTGGCCAGCTACTCTAATAGTGTCAAATATAAAATTTGTTCAGCAATACTCCTTAGCTCTTTCTCCCAAATATTTGTACATTTCTCCACCAGGGAAAAACATAGTCTGGAGTGATTATCATCTTGTTACACTGAGAGCTCAAGAGCCACATCACTGACAATCTGAAGCAGTTTTACTATGTTAACCAACTGAACTTCCCATGTCCATGCATGCATTACTTTGTAATACAGTGGGTTACTCTGCTTCCCTATTTCAGAGATAACAGAGAGAAATCATAGGAAGTGCAATGGTTCAACTTTAACATGGAAACTTGAATCACAAAGTCACAGTGATTCTCCAAGCTCTGAACCTAATACTGTGATAAGGTGAAAAATGAACATGTGTAAACAAACATATATCAGTGACTGCTGACTTTTTCCGCATACAATGAGAAGCAATAAAGGACACACTGTCAATTAAAGCTGTTTAGAATTGATAAATATGGGAGACTCACAGTTTACAAGACCACGGCAGACTCTACACCAGTGTGAAAAGTTTTGTGAAGAAAATTGCAGAGCACACAACGAAGAAAAGCCCTACAATGGTCCACAGTATTGAACATACGAGGTAATGCATGTAAAATAACTTAAAAGTATAAACCTATATATGTCAAACTTTAGCATTATGTAACAACAGGAGATGTAAGAGCAACTACTTTCAGCTGTAGGAAGGAACAACATTTCATCAAGCTAACACATTACGTACTGGCAATTCTTAATTCACTTCCGAGTTCACAACCAGATGGTCTTGAACAGAAACAGATTGTGTATTACAGACAGTTAAAAATTCTTTGGTAAAACAAAAAAGTCATTACTTATAGCAAACAGTGAACTATTCTTGGTAGATCTAAACAATAAGACACACACACACACACACACACACACACACACACACACACACACACACATTGATGAAGACTTCGCGACCACTGCACACTGAATACTGCCAAGTGGTATTGCAGGCACATGGCGCAATAAGGAAAGTATGTAAGTGGAGCAGAGATCATTTAGTGACAATACAGACCACATATAGGAATGCCCACTGACACAAGCGACTTTGACAAAGGGCAGACTGTTATTAGCCCTGTGCTTGAGAAGAAGCATCTCAGAAACAGTGAAGCCTGTCACGAGCGTCTGTGGAAAGTAGTTCAAGAATCCAGGATGAAATAAAAGCAGTAATATGAAAAGGACTGATTGCTACTCACCATACAGCAGAGATGCTGAGTTGCAGACAAGCACAACAAACAGACTACTAAACATGTAAGATTGTGCAGACAAAAGGCACACACACACACACACACACACACACACACACACACACAGGTAGCTCATACAGATATGACCACTGTGTGTGGCTGCTAAGGATAGACTGCAAGCAAATGCGCATGGTGTGAGAAGCTATCTGCGTGATGGGGGTAACGAGGAGGCTGGGAAGGGCAGGGATAGAAGGGTAGGGGTGGGGGTGATAAAGTGCTGCATGTGGGAGCGAACAGGGGTGAGGTGGAAGGAGGGTAGAGCAACAAGAGGCAGTTAGGAGTTCAGACAAAGGTGGGGTGGAGCGGGCAGTAGGAGCATTCCCCTCATACTCAGTACCACCCAGGACTGGAGTAACTGAATCACATTCTCCGCCAGCGTTTCGACTACCTCTCGTTGTGCCCTAAAATGAGAAATGTCCTATCCACTAACTTTCTCATCTACCCCACAGTGATATTCTACCACCCACTGAAGCTACACCAGCTCTTCTGAATTGCGCAGGTAGGAATCTCCCTGCAATATATCCTACATTCCCGTAACTTTCCTGGCCTCAGCCTTCGTTAGTCATTGTCCTTCACCCATCTATACCCTTTCCTGTTCCCCCTCCAGCACTGCACAGCCTTCATTCCACAAGCACACCCACAGTCTTTTTACTTCTCATCTTAGCCCCTCCCCCTCTGTCTCACCTCCTGATTGCACCTAGCCTCTTCCCACTTCATCCCTGTATGCTTCCACAAGCAACACTTTACTATACCCAACCCCTCCCAGCCTCCTCCTTACCCCCACCACCCAGATTGCTTCTTCCACCACATGCAGTTGCTCACAGTCTGACCTCGGCAGGCGGAGACAGTGGCCGTGTGTGTGTGTGTGTGTGTGTGTGTGTGTGTGTGTGTGTGTGTGTGTGTGTGTGTGTGTGTCATCTATTTTAGAAAAGGCCTTCTGGCCGAAAGCTTACTTAGTCAGCAGTCTTTTTGTTGCACCTATCAACAACTCAGCTTCTCCGCTATACAGTGAGCAGCAATCTATCCTTTTCATAATACTGAAAGTAAATGAAGGATGGTGTAACTACATGTAGGTAACAAGGTGTTTGATGGCCATGTCTCAAAGCGGAACATGGGTGCTGGAGCAGGAGGAGGAGAGATGGCACAATCTGATG
This sequence comes from Schistocerca piceifrons, assembly GCF_021461385.2. Taxonomy (NCBI): domain Eukaryota; kingdom Metazoa; phylum Arthropoda; class Insecta; order Orthoptera; family Acrididae; genus Schistocerca; species Schistocerca piceifrons. The sequence continues at coordinate 848,920,599 of NC_060140.1, read as the reverse complement.
ATATTGTACAATGCCAGTGGCAGCACAGGTGTTATCGAGCATGCTATTCTGGGCACATTGCTGAACATGGGGTTCCAGTGCATACTTGTTAACGATGTTGATCAAAGGGCAATACCAGTTACAATTGCAATGGGACAGGACCACTGAGATAGAACTGTGGACCAAGGGAAATATGTCACCTGATCAGATGAATGATATTTCTCATTACACCAGGTCGATGGTCATGTCTGCATACGCCATGATCCAGATGAATGGCTGCTTAAAACATACAGCTTACCAAGGACCCAGGCCACTGGGGGAGTATGCAATGGGGGACATTCACACAGGCTTCCATGGGGTCTGTGGTAGTAACTGAAGGCACCATAACAGCTGTGGACTATATGAACAATTATGCCGCCACCTGCATAAATCCATACACAATGTCTCCTTGAAAGGCAATAGCATCTTCTAGCAATGTGACTATTGATGTCACAAGCCCAGTGTTGAGCTACAGTGGTTTTAGGAGTATGATAGTGACCTCAGGATATGTCTTAGCCACAAACTTTGCCTGATCTGAACCCAATGGAACACTACTGGGTGCCAGATCCTTACACACAAACTACTGGCCCATAACTTATGAAAATTGCACATAGACAACTGGTGTCACAGGCCTCAGGAAACATACTGAGGGCTTGTTAAATCAGTACTGTGCAGAATTGCTGCTACCTTGTCTTCCAAAGGTGGGCCAACACGCCTTTAATCAGGTGGTCATAATGTTTGGGCTTGTTTGCACATGTAAAAGCAAAATAAACAAAAATGATAAAAGTTATCACCTGTGATGCCTAAAGCAATTATGTACATTGGAAGTTACACTTATTAAAATATTTCATACCATTATCTCACAGTCGGATGAATTTCTTGTACACGGTTTCAACAAGAAACTCATCTGGCCGTGCCATAATAACCCAGAATATTTTAATAAGTGTGACATCCTAGCCATTAAATTATATTTTACATTGAAAAGTAAGACCTCATTCAAATATCTGACTAGCAGAAAAATTACATAAAAACTAAAATTACAATAACTGATGGAGAATTCACTCCATTATCAATCATCCTAAATCCCGCTCCCATTTTGCTGGAAGTTGAAACTTCTGCCATGACACAAAAGAATTTAGCTTCAGATATTTGTTCACCAAACAACACACACAACATTCACCAATCTATTTTCCTAAACTTTTCAAAATCTATGGACACACATGTGAGCAATTCAAATTATCTAGGTGTGCAGTGGAAAGTTACTGCCATATTGGGATGTGCAAAGTTTTTTCCTTTTAATCTATTTGGTGGAAATGTCCGAGGACCGCAGGGACATACTATTTCACACATGGGAGGAATGGGATTAATTATTGCAATTAAAAAAAAAAAAAAAAAAAAAAAAAAAAAAAAAAAAAAAAAAAAAAAAAAAAAAAAAAAAAAAAGGGCATTTGGGAATTAGAACAAATAACCTCCGCTATAAAGGAAAAGCCAAACAAAAGGGTTCACAAGTGGTTAGACTCGCATATGCTCACACTCACAACAAATTCTATACCACTTTCCCTTAGTTCTACCTTTTACCTACACAACAGCTGATATTTTAGCAAATATAGCTTTCTATCATATACACCGGGAAGACATTATTCAAATAGGACAGAAATCTATAGACGTGATGTACATGTAGAGACAAACAGATTATTACAATTTCAGAAAAACTGGACGATTTGTTCAAGAGAAAGAGCTTCACAAATTGAGCAAGTCAGTAATACATTCGTCCACCTCTGTTCCTTATACAAGTAGTTGGCAACAGGGATATTGCACCACATTCTACCCAACTGGTGTGTTAGATTGTAAAAATTCTGAGCTAATTGGAGGGCACTGTCTATAATGCTCCAAGCGTTTTCAGTTGGGGAGAGATCTGGTGACCTGGTTGTCCAAGGTAAGGTTTGGTAAGCACAAAAACAAACAGTAGAAACTCTCGCCACGTGCGGGAGGACATTACCTTGGTGAAATGTGAGCCCAAAATGGCTTGCCACGAAGGGCAAAAAATAGGAGAATAGAGTATCATTGTCGTACTACTGTGCTCTAAGGGTTCCATGGATGACAACCCAAGGGGTCATGTTCCAAAGTGAAATAGCAACCCAGACCATCACTCCTGAGTGACGGGATGTATGGCAGGCAACAGTTACATTGGTATCTTACCACTGCCCAGGGCATTTTCAGACGCGTCTCTGTTTGTCTTGGAGCTCAATTCAAAGTGAGACTTATCACTGAAGACAATTCTACTCCAGTCAATGAAATCCAAGCCAAAAACAAGTCTGGAGAAGCCTGCCATATGGCTCGACAACCAGGAGTAACGGTCTGGGATGCCATTTCCTTTAATAGTAGGACCACTTGGTTGTCATCCATGGCATTCTTATTGTACAGAGGTACATCAACAATATTTTATGCCTGTTTTGTTGCCCCTCATGGCAAGCAACACTGGGCTCACATTACAGCATGATAATGCATAAGGTCAGTTTCTACTGCTTGTCTTCACGCTTGCCAAATGCTATCTTGAACAGCAAGGTCGCCAGATCTATCCCCAACTGAGAATGTATGAGGATTGAGGATTATGGGCAGGGCCCTGCAACCAACTCCAGATTTTGAAGATCTAATGCACCAATTGCACACATTTCAGCATGATATCCTTCAAGAGGGCATCCAACAACTCAATCAATGTTAGGCTGAATAACTGCTTTCATAGAGGCAAAGGTAGGCCAATGCATTACTACTTGCTCAATTTGTGAAACTCTATCTCTTGAATAAATCATCCATTTCTCCTGAAATTGTTATAATTTGTTTGCCTGTACATGGATATAACATTTATTGATTTCAGTCTTCCATCCCATTTGGATAATTCCTTCATGGTACGTCATTGCCCCCCCACCCCACCTTTTTTGAGTGTATATTACTCTTGCAGCAATACTAACATCAGTGAAATAACACTACCATTTTTTTTATTTCAATGCCTTTCCCTCTACTCTATATCATAAATATTTGCCCATATTTAATATTCTTCAAAAGTCATACCAACTCTATCCACAAAAAAAAAAAAAAATGTTATGTTAATATTCAAACATAAAGCAAGAAAACAAATAGTAAATAATGTAATACTTACGCCTGAAGTGACATACAGCAAATACCCACCATTTTTGAAGAACCAGAAGAATAAATGTCTTCCTTTGCTAATGTTGACAAATTCACTCATTATACTAAACACACACACAATAATGTCCATAATCATAGTTAATACTTCCTAAATATGCAAGCACAAACTCAGCTGTCACATCCATTTCAAACGGAGGTCCTTTTACAGCTGTAATACCATTCAAAAGTACCTTTGTGAATACAAGCAGTTTATATTGTAGACAACCACCAACCACTAGCTGATTTCAACTAATTACACCATAAACCTGAAATCAAGTTCTCTTGCAATGATGAATCACACATAAAAAACTGTCTATCCCACACAAAAAAGTTTATCTGGTATGGAAGGAGCGGAAATACAACGAATGTCATTCACCGCATGGAATAATGATTTAATTTGGAACAGTGACATACACAGTACTGAGAATCAAGGTCTGTTCATAACACACGTTTCAAAATATATTATTTATTTAGTTCCTTGACACACTTAAAAAAAAAAAGGGTCTTAAAATACATTCACTGTGTTCACTATATTAAACACATCACAATTCAAAGAGCCACTGACTGAATAAAGAACTACTTCATTAATGTGAAAATGGAATTCATAGACAATGAACCTTACTTTCACATTCAGGAATATCATTATACACCCATCCTCTAACATTAGCTCATTACTAATAAGCAAAACGAGTAACTGTGAATACAAGTAAGGCAAACACAATTAATGTTTTTTTAAATTAAATCTACAAGTGCTATTCTTAGCTGTATTGTGTTTTGCAAACACACAGCAAGCTAAATATGTAGATAAAGCACCTGACAATTAACAGCTATCCATTGGCACACAACAGGCCACTATAGGAAACATAAGCCAATCGTCATGTACAATGTGAAGCCACATTGCACTGCAAAAAGCACCAAATGTCAAAACAATTTTGGATTATTAACTTGTTCAAATGCTTAATGTAACATCTATAAAATTTTCTGCATAGAAGCAGCATGTTACTACAATTAGTGCACTCTCTCTTCCTTTGAAACAAACAACAAATCAGAAAAATAAGGCAGCAATGAATAATTTTTTGCTGGGGACAATATTAATTTTACTGAAGTGTGGCTTCACACTTTGGGTGAGTGCTGATTTTATACTACCGTGATGTCTAGAAACCAATGTGGCTACAAATGTGTCTGTTCCACAAAATACTGTACGAAGTACAGCTGGCAAGAGAAAGATGAAACAAATACCTTCGGTTAGCAGGAACATTTATTCCTTAATGTCAAATGGCTCCTGAACCAAAGTAGCAAAACTTAATAGCCTTACAGGAATGATAAGAATGCTGTAGTTACACACCAAGTCACAGAAACTATTATAGCCTTTCTTCAATCACATACTAACTGGATGGATGAAAATATCGAAAAATGATTTAAGTTTGGCGTCTGAACTGTTTTAACTATACACAACCAAATACCATTACCAATGAAGCATCTCTACGAGAAGATTACTGCAGTTATTCCCATTTCATCCATTATTTGGTGCATATTGCAAAACAACACTGAAACCTCAGACCATTTTAAATAAAAAAGCCAGATAATTAATCAGGCTACTACCATTTGATAAATAGGCTATTCTTAAGAAATCAAGATAAAGCCATATTCTTAGTCAACAAATATCATGATATTCCTGAATGAGATTTGGCCATATGCATGTAATATGGATGAATGACAAGCAAACATACATTCAGTCTCATCGTCGTTCACGGTATCGGTGATGATCACGATCACGGTCTCTTCTTTCGCAGGTTCTCCATAGAAACTCATCAACAGAACGATCATATGATCGTTTATCTGAATGGCTTGAAGACCGTGAAGGCATTGATGAGTATTCAGGAAGTGGCGGCCCATCATAATAACGAGGCGGTGGCGCTGCATCATATGGTGAGGTGCTCGAAGATGACATGTAGACACCTGGTGGTGGAGCATATGGCATAGGTGGCAGTTGATGCTGCATCTGCCGCATATAATCTGCAACATAGGCCTGTGCTGCTGCCACGGGACTCCCACCACCAAATGATCCACGATCTCCATCTCTTGGGAACCAGTTACCCAGTCTATCCCTTTGACGAGATGACGACGATCGCTTGAAGACTCCTCCACTGCTTCCCAACCTGCTTCTGACACTCATGAAGTACTTGCGGCGCCCTCGACCAAAGGAACCACCACGGCTTCGCCATGAAAATGTTCCCCTTGGTGAAAATCTGTTGCTGCCACCACTGCGCTGGTATCTTTCAGTTCTGTGTTGTGTAACACGAGGCTTTATCATCTTTGCTGCTTCCTTTGATTTTCTCAAAATTGGCGTCATTTCAATACCTTCATCAACGGGAAAAAGGCGACATAACTCTGCTGCCACTTTTGGTTCAATTTCTTGTCCATCACGACCAATCTTTACTGGTTTTCCCTCATTCCATGGATTGTACAGGTGTACTGTTGCACTGAAAGGCAACTCTTTGCGGCAAACCCAGTCCACTCTGAAAACACCTCCTAGAGCTCTTGCTGAAAGTCCTGGGGGTAGTACCCAAGAAATTGGAGATACATCCCGTCTGGACTCTCCACTCAGTCGTGCAAAGCCAGCAAATTTTCCGCTTTCTTTAACCGAGAATATAAGAATAACATTTCTGCATTCTCTGTAAGCATGGTTCAACTTCGACTCATTCTGTGGAAGTGTTGACCAAACTCCTTTTGCTTTTGACAGAGTTACATTTTCTGCATTATTGCTCTTAATAAGAAAAAATCTTGCATCTCTGAATAAATAATTGAGCTTCGTTATGTAGTCATATGACTTCGATTTCTCTCTCGACTTCGAACGCTTTAGTACCGGTGGAGGGCTTTTTCTTTCTCTTGAGCGACTTCTGTTTAGTCTGTGTCTTGGTCGTCGCTTCCTACGATCAGTCGAATCTGAGCTGACGGAAGTTATGCTTTGGTGACTGGAAGCGCTGTCCTCCGAACTCGATGAGCTCACCTCGCTCCGAGTGTCATATTCACTCATTTCATCCAATTTGATGTCGTCACCCATATCTTCTCCAAAACTAAGATTAAGATTTTCTACATCAACACTAGTTTCTATGTCGCCTTCCTCCATTACGTATTACACAACACGGTTGTCTTCTGGCGTCAAGTTTGTTCAACCTCAAAACTGATGTCTTACAGTCCACTTATTCAATGTAACAAGTTAGTGCTGATACTCTTTCACAGACTTCTACATCCAAGCAAAATGACTGTAATCACAGGAGCAAGATATTGTCTTTGCACTTTAACCAAAATACCATTGCTTCTTGTACACAGTTTCTTTTCGCATTTTTCACAACTCACTACAAAATAAAGTAATACTCGCCCCCACCTTCAACGAAGCACTTTGTTTCCAAATTTATACCGGTTTAGAATCGCCCAATACACTTTCTTCTCAAAGATACAAGGGAGCAGCTTGCGTAGGTATCGATCGTTTTCATACAAGCGCCTTGTCGATATACGATGTATCGAAGCTTATGACATTTTAACATAATTAAAAATATATTGATTGGCGACTCCATGGCGTGTTGTGTGCACCACGACCAAATAGTGGATAGAATTGGAAGGAAAATCAGCATTGGCCGTATTATGTTGTTTTATTGTCAGCAAAATCGATTTTCGGTCACTTAGTGACCATCCTCAGTGCTGTAATATACAATTAAAATTGGTAGGCACTGGTATCAAGCTATAACTACAAGCACAAGTATTGTGGTTATAGCTTGAGACCAGTGCATACCAATTTTAATTGTATATTACAGCAGTGAGGATGGTCACTAAGTGACCGAAAATCGATTTTGCTGACAATAAAACAACAAAATACGGCCAATGCTGATTTTCCTTCCAATTCGATCCTTAAAAATATATAAATTCAATGTAATATTCGTCTTTTCTCGGGTCTTCTATATGACTTCTTCGTAATAAAATTTGTTGTTGAGCGGAAACAGAATCATGCATATTTTAAAAATATTTTTACAAATGTCTCTACACATTGTACAACCAAAGTCTAACAGTCTTATGTTAATCTGTGGTACAACTGTAGTGGCTGCATAGACAACACGCAGGGATCAGTGAGATATCGAGCTCACTGGCTACGATCTGTATGCGCAGATTTGACGTCCACTGATATTTGCGCAGCCAAATCGTCGAACGTGGACTAACCTCCGCACATACCTGCAAATGTCTGTGTAGGCAGTAATATAGATCATATAGTCACAGAGACGGAAAAGGTAAATGTAGGTGGATATAAGTTTTCAGCGCAAGTAAGTAGAGACACTATGGAGAGAGGATAACTTGCCATACATGTTAAAACTTATCGTAGTGTCAAAAATTTAGGAACTATAAATATTTGTGTAGAGTAACATATAGAAGCATGTGCCTGTGAGCTTAAAATAAATCATGATACTCTTATAATTGTAGCTGTGTATAGGTCCAAATTGAGAGATTTTCACCTATTTCTGAAAATTTTTGATTCTTTGTTGTGCTCTCTGTCAGACAAAGGGAAGCAAATTATTGTTTGTGGGCATTTCAGTGTGCATTTTCTGAAAGTGAGTTAGAAGGAATGACCTTGAAGTATTAGTTGGTTCTTTCGATTTGACATCAGTTACTGATTTTACTACATTGGTAGTCCAGCAAAGCGGTGCATTGATGGATAATGTTTTTATAGGCCAAGTTAAATTTAACCAAATAAAAAAATTTTCTATTAAGAATAGTCTTTCTGATCATGATGCACAGCTAGTTGCAGTATTTGACATAGCTCCATCCTGTAATGCAAAACAGTCCTCCAAAGTAGTGAATTCATTTAACGATTTAGCAGACATATAGGAAACCAGATGCTAATTGCCGAGAATTTTTTAATATAAACGTGAAAGAGTTGTGAGATAATGTTATATTAATTAATCAGTACGTGCATAACAACAGCTACATACGCCAGAACACATCATAACCACCAAGTAATTACAATGCAAAGGAGAAAAAAAACTGTTGATATCAATTTACATACCTCAACATGTTCCCTTAAATTGATATCGACAAACAGTATGAAGTCTAAATGCACAGTCACTCCTTCACTTATTTCAGGTCACAGTTTTTTTACATATGCCTCATGTCTGGCATTGCTAAGTGGTTTTGTGAAAGCATTGGCTAACATTGCGTCAGAAGGTAGATGTTCAACATTAACAACACTTGACTCAACATGGCTTTTTACAAAAGAACACTTTTTATCTATATGCTAGGATATAGAGTTTGTCTCTAGATTCTTAACTAACCGAATAGCTCTTTTATTATCACAATATACTGTAAGTGACTTTATGATACTGCTTGGATCTATCTCAAACAAAAATTGTCTTAACAGCAGTTAATCTAAAACACTTTATGTCATGGCAGATGTTCAGCTTCACAAGTAGAGACTGCAATAGTTTTTTGTTTTCTTTCAGACCACGAAATTTTGCAATTTTTTGCATGAACCAGTTACAGAATGTCTGCCATTGATTTTACTTCCCCAATCTGCATCACTGGAGGCCATTATTTCTCTGTTATCACCTCTAGAAAATTCTAGCTTGTAGTCCATGTGTAACGTCTCAGCTATTGACACGGCTGCGGAGTTTTGCAGTAAGTTTTATTCCATTAGGTCAAGCTGTACTGAAGGCTGGCAATGAAGCCTCCAGACCCGGCTGTTGTGTAGTCGGCTGCTAGTGACATAATGCCATCTTTTGTGGTGTGCGGACCGTCAGAACTGCTGTGTATGGAGCGTACTAAGATCACTTATTCAATCCACCTAAGAAATTAAATGTCTATGATAAATATGATCCGTTGTTTTCAAATTTGGTATAGGAACTATTATAATTTAGAAGAACAGTGTGTAAAATTTTCATACGGATAACTATAATAGTTTTGGAAATATAAAAAAACCTATTAAAAAGTACTTAACCGACACTTAGTAAAGTAAATTCAGATAGGAATCATAACAGTGAAATTTTCTTTGTTATTTGAAAACAATAACAGCACTCTCAGTGCGCACAAGTTATTTTTAAGGAATTTTGATTCTAAACTTGTAATAATTTTGCTTTCACAATGGAAATAATAGTTTAAAAGTTGATATTTATATTTTGTGTTATGGTGGGAGACGATGAGGGTGAATGTGAGTGTGTATGTGGGGACATATGTCAAATTTCCATTTTATAATGCATTACACCATCCGTAACTAGCAAGTGTTACGTAACCAGGAGTCCTGAAAATGGTGGATCCCCCTAACTGGTGGATGACGTATGTCTAGGAGCGTTTGCTTTTGTAATAAGGTAGCCTGGAAGATAGTAAGAGGATACTTTAGTTCTAAAGTATTTTTCGAGCATAGTTTTCTTTTGATTTTCGTTTCGTTTGGTTTTGTGGAACTTTTGTGAAATTTTGCAATATGAAATGATGTAAATGCATCTGCAAATGCTGATTGGAGTAAAGCGGTTTGCGCGCGAAATCGATCATGAAAGGTTAATCTGACTGATGATAATTTTGATCAACCAATGAGAGAGAAGTCTTTGCCGTGTAATTAAATGCGTTATATGCCCCGTGAGCGAGGGCATTCAGGCAGTCGTAGAGTTGCTGTCAGACGAGAAGGTCATGTTAAATGTGTCCGAAAACATTATCTGTAAGATGAAGAAATGACGGTTAAATCGCGGACGGTTTATATCGCCGTACTAGCAGACACAATTACGGATATTTCAGTGAAGTTTTGAGAGGTTTTTGAATGTTGGTTGCAGAATAAACCGCGTGTGAAACTATCAGCCTTTGTGAATATTCTGCATGGCGTGTTCCGTATGCATGTACAGAACATCTTGGCGACCATCTTCTTTCGAAGAATACACTGAAAAGGACCGAATGTAAACTCGTTTTGTAACAGTGTATTGCCTGTGTGAATCTCGTAATATTTCGGGTTGGACTTAGCTCATTCCTGGCTGTCTTACGTGTGATATAAGCTGCACGAACTAGTAGTAGAAGTACTACCATCGTAAATATGGGATTGGTGACACAATAAATGAAAAGGACCGTAATAAAACATCAGTATCTACAAACAAACATTTTCAATGAAGGTGAGGAGGCACCCACTTTGCCCATTATCAATAGAGATGTACAGGTTTATCTTGTTACTTGAGTTACGTGGACTTTGTATGGACGGTGATTTTCTTCAACGCTGTTTTTCTCACCGTCTACATAGTACCTACGAATGCAGAGCAACGGGTGGTGAATGGACGCTATACTGAGTTAGGAGGACATAAATAATTAAGTCACAACGCAGCACACCAACCCAATCCCGCCACACATGGCTTCTTTTAAATGCCTAAGCAATCTTTTTACTGACAACCACTGATTTTTTTAAAAACATTGATTATATCTGCTAAGGAGATTTACAGCTAAACGCATATCAAGTCTGGAGATTTGAGATAGATATAAAAGACTTCTTGTTGCCTCTTGATAATGTACATTGATATCACTTGTTTCGACTGCTTCAAAGTCTAAATCAAGTGGTGCTGATACCAGCTTGGCGTCACTCATTCCAAATTTCTCCAGAACTTTTTTGTGTTGAATTTCTGGGAGATCCAATTTTTTTCATTTTCAGGATCATGTGTAATTTTCATACCTGTCCAATTTTCATACCTGTCCTAAATCTTTTACCTCAAAAAGCTCTTCAAAGAACTTTCGAACTGATCCAAAACGCTTCTATCATTTGAGAATAATAGCATATCATCGACACATAAAGCTATGATGACTGTTTTGGTGCCATCTCTGTGAAAATAGATACATGGATGAGTGTTAGATCAGTTAAGTTACAGTCTTCTTAACATCTCATCAATTTTTTGATTCCAATTCCTACCATAAACAGCTTTGTTCAGCCTCCATACTTTTCCAGGAGATGCAAAATTTTCGACATAAATTTCTTCATGCAATTCTCCATAGAGGTAAGCAGTAGTGATGTCAGCATGGTCAGCCTCAATGTTCTCTCGAGCTACCATAGACAAGAGATATCTAATGGATGCATGGTTGATCACTGGTGTTAATGTTTCCTGATAATCAACACCTAGAACTTGAGCAGATTTTCTACCCCTAGGTGTGCCTTAAATTTTTCTGGTGTACTTCTAGTCCCAGGCTTTATTTTTAATACCCACTTAGTCTTGAGTGGCTCGTGTTCTCTGGGTAACTCTATTTCTCCAAATGCATCGTTATGAACTAGAAATGAGAATTCCTTCTTTATCACTTTTTTCCATTCTTCATTATTTGTACCTTCCAAGGCTTCTTTGACATCAAAGTCTTCACGTGGAAGTCCTTCTTTCAAATAGTAACATAATCAGGTCATGTGTTGGGTTTTGGTTCTCTGTTTGATTTTCGAGGTGTAGCCTCTTTAACCATGTTTAGATTCTCATGGCTCTTGTCTTGAGCTTCAGTTCCTATTGAATCACTTTCAAAGCCTTAAAAGAGGGTTCATAATCACTGTCTTCTGATTTAATTTCTTCTTCAGTTTGTGAAGTATTGATGTCCTGAAGAATTGCTTCTTGTTGCATTTCTAAGGCATTTGTGGTCTTAGGTTCCTCTGTCTTTGAACTTAAATAATTCTCATTCTCCAGGAACTGTACATCCCTGCTGACAATTATCTGGTAAGTGCCCCTATTTATGAATCGAAATCGACAGCCTTTGATTGCCTGACAGCAGCCTACAAATGTCAACTTCTGTGACTTCTTATCCCACTTCTTCTGAAGAGGGTTTGGAATGCGAACCATTACACTGCAGCGAAAAATTCTCAAATGTGATAAACAAGGCCTTCTCTTATGTCAAAGTTCATATGGCGACCATCTCCAGTGGACAGCAAACGACTTGATAGGTATATAGCTGTAGATACAGCTTTAGCCCAATATTCCTTTGATGGGTTAGCATAAAACATTATGGTACAAGCTCTTTCAACCAATGTTCTATTGCTGTGGTCTGTAATATACTGAAAGCTCGTGGATGATGCCTTCAGGAGTCAAAAATTTTTGACATACTCCTTTCCATAGCCAGACCATAACTTCTTGATATTTCTGCCTGTCTGCTTTTCCACCATAGGTTTGAAATTTTTAAACATCTGTGTTACCTCAGATGTTTTTCTTCAAGAAATAAACAAATTTGAATCTTGAAAAATCATCAATCAATGTGAGAAAATAATGATTTCCACCAATAGACGCTGTCTCCATTTGCCCACAAAATCAGAATGTACTAAGTCTAAGATGTGTTTAGAATACCTTTTGCTAGGTTTGAATGGAAGATGTGATTGTTTTCTCATGATGCACAACTCACAGGAATCCTTAACCTACATATCTTCATTTAGTTCAATCGAAACCTTTGACAACTTTAGTGCACTTTTGTGATTAATATGCCCTAGCCTGCAATGCCACCATAATCCACTATCTTTTCTATAATAACACTGTTTCATTTCACTTGTATTCAGACAGAAGATGCCACTCCTGGGCGTTGCTTTGGTAGTTAGTTCACATTCTGCATTGTAGATGAATCTACCTTTTTTGTTAAAATTCAGTTTATACCCTTTTCTTACAATTTTATTAATTGAGAGCAAACTGACAGCTGATTTTGGGATATGAATGACATCGGATGCTTCTATTTCCACTGTTTTATCACCAATATAGAAGAGCAGATCAACACTTCCAGTAGTCTCTGTTAGCAAGCCATCACCTCCCACGCTAGTCACTGAACTATTACATGGCTTGACATTGCGAAGTTTCCTTCCATCGTTAGTGATGTGAGTTGAGGCACAGGAATCTAAGGACGATATATACTTTCTGTGAGACTGTTTAACATCAGCTGCAAGAAAAGCTTTCTTGGTAAAACTTCACAAAGGGCAGTCAGTGCTCTTATCTTACAGCATATGTTGGTAACGCCTGCCGCAAGCGGTGACGGGAATTTAAGGAGGCAGAAGAGCTGAACTGTATACACAATCACAACAATGTTTTGGTTTCAAATGTGGGAAAAACAAATACTGCAGTTTTCACACCACCTTTAAGCATTGCACATATAATTGGAGCAATGGAACTTTAGTTTCACAGAGAAACACAGATACACAAAAACACATAATAAAGGATCTAACCCAAGTGATATCATTATATCGTTGGAGATGTGACCTATTTAAAAAAGCGATATATCACAAGCCACAAAGGGCACTTCATAAATAAAAGGAAGGAAAACGTGTATGACAACAACAAATGGCCATTTGTTTAGTTATATAGATCGATCACATCTCCAAGAAAATAAAAATGTAAAAACAGCGAAGGAATTCCAGAAAAATAAAAATAATAACATCTTGATTTTTTTATCCCAACACATCACACTACTGCTTGTATACTGTTGCTGCACTTTTAATAAAATACATAAATAAATCCTGCTTTTGAGAGTACCTTCTGCACCATATGTATTCAAACAAGCAATAGTGAAACAGTTTTTTGGATTGTCTGGTGCTGTGGAAAGATCGCCTTATGGCCGACCAGGTGCCTTCAATTATATTATTGTGCACCCGTTTTGGGAACCTTAAAAGTCACTTTATGGGTTACTGTAAAATGTTTGAATCCTTCATCGTTCAAGCATTTGTACGACCTGAAACAGTCAGAAATGACAGCCATTCCTGGAAAGATATAACTCCTTCACGACACTGAGCAGCACATCCTTCATATATTTGAACAACTTTGAAAAAGCACTTGTGGGTTCCTCTTTCAATTCGTCTGAAAACCCACCGACTTCCCTCTGCAGTATTTTCTTTTCCTGAGCAAAGCCTCGTCGATCTCCACAATGACTCCATCCCCACCAAGTTTCTCACTTTTTCTGATGCACATTTCAGTACATACTTCTCTGCAGAAGCTTTTCCAGTCCACTACTGTCTTCTCAGATAGCTGTAAATCATAGGTAATAAAAAAAAATTCTACACCTTTTGACCCAGAGGATGTAGAATTTTTACAATACTTAACTTGCTTCCCTCAGACCACGGATTTTTTCTAATGCTGCACCAAACTCTGTGATCAGTCTTTTTGCAGCTCCACTGCACACTATCTGTACTTTTTCTGTGGGAAATAAGCCTCATATCCTCACCACACTTTAGGACACTTTCTACAACTGGCTATAAAACTATTTCACTACACTCCCTTCGTTTTCCATAAGGACAAGGTCCAGTAGCGAACTTGTTTGGAGGCCACAGCTGAAAACACAATGGAGTGAAATCGAATTGTCCGCTCAAAAGAGGCTGAAGTTATCTGTTTCGGTATTTCTCATTGGTTACTTAAATAAGACTAAATGCAGCATTACTATCTTTGGTCGTCTCATAAAGGCGGGCACATAAGTAGCTGCATGCTTGACAAATACGCTTGTGCAACCATGCTTGAGCATGCATGCACAAATTCATGATACCTTGGGGTCAGTGGAGCAGTTTATTACTCTGACGTTTATTCCACCTGACTACCATTATGACTAAACTGAATGCTTGAATGTGATATAACATGAGTTGCATACTTTTATTAATGTATCAGTGCCAGTGATTAGTCACTTGAGGGTCTTGGTGCCACATAGACTGTATTAAATCGGGCGCGCAGTGGGCCAACGTCCACCTGACGTTTGTTACGTGTCATAAGCACCACAGACGACGACCTTCATATTTCTCGAAGATGTTTGGCTCTCAGAGGTAGTCCTGCTCTCCTGCTCTCGATGCTACTCACTGCAAGCAACCTTGGAAAGCAACAAATCAACCAAGTAATATTGTAATGAAAAAGGGTGTTGCAGCAAATAAGAACCTACCTTGATAAATAAAATCTAATTCAGAGGTGCAGTGTCCTCCAATAAAGCACATGTTGCAACTGCAAACGATTGGTATTACAGTAATGTTTGGCACCTGTAGTGAATCTGAGAACACCTAAATGGGAGAATACCAGGCTAACGAATTTCCCTTACGCACCTTATAAATTATCTTCACAATGAATCAGGCTCTATCCTTCAGAACAATGAAATATAGGTTAGCCCCTTCTAGAACAATCTGTCTTCTCTTTACATACACAGAATTTAGATACTGGTTTCACTCAGAGTTAAACAATTAATTTTGCACTGCCACACGGAACTTCTAATGATGCAACTACAACAAACACTCGCTCACCCGAACATTATCACATTACACAATGAATTTAGATTCGTTTAACTGCACGCAACTCTACGGGCATCGTGCGTCCAGTAGAACTTTGAGGACTTATCGGAAATTCACACCAGCGCCGAGTTATGCAAGAAATCACTTGCCCATGATGATGAGACTGCATCATGATTGTCCTCAATTATGTGCTTTAGATTACATTTAAAATATATTTTTCTTAACCTGAAACGTTAAGAACAAGTGGGACTAGTTTCTCTCGACGCCGATGTCTCGCAATATCGCCATCGAAGTTCTACAGGGGGGTTCCCCTCAGCATTCACAACCCCGTGTGCTTTTTGATACCGGAACTGTATTACTATGCTGAAATTGTTCTAGAAGATACTAGAGATCTAGCATTTTCTCGTGCAACTGCTACTCCCATCAACATATGGCCATGTCAACCAGTGCGCTTTCCTGCTCGAGATGACTCAGAGCCTTCTACACCGATCGTTCGACATATGTCTGCATACTCTGCATTGTCAAAATGACATTTACTTTGATTAATAACGAAAATATATTAATTCACGTTGCCTTACGGATGGCGTGAATTACTTTGGTTTGCTTTTGGGTGAAGCCCGTATGTTATTATTATTATTTCTCATTATTATTAAAATTACTATTGAAGCCTTTAAATAAAATCGCAAAATAGAATGGATATATTTATTCAGTACTACATAACGTAGTTACTATTTTACAACCTACGCATGGTTCAAGCATCCATGTACAAACATTAGTTTGTTTACCAGAAAATGTCGAGCTCAGATGGCGATGCGCTCGCTTTGGCAACCTTCTTGCATGTGTTATGGGAAAAAATTAAAGATAAAACGTGACATGAGGAATACAGAGTCGTTAAATAAACGAAAACATTATTCCCGTATTACTATCACACAGTACTGTTGATTTTCTTTCTCTCTCTCTCAATGTAATACTGCGTTCTTTGACTTGACCAACAGTACATCACAGCACTTGTACATAATGTAATTTAACAGTATGAAATAAAACTTAAATCAAACCAAATCACTAACGAATGCTTGCACAACTCTCACTGTCCTTGGTACATGCGATCAAGCATTTACACACTTAAATGCTTGCACAAGCATGCATAATCGAAATTCGATCATCCATCAAACTGCTTGAACAGTCCTGATGCTAACACAAATTTTACCTACATACTCTCAAGCATACTTGGGCAAGCACGCTAGTGCAAGTGTGCAGTTACGTATGGGTCCGCCTTGAGCTGATTAGAGACAAGCAACTGTAGATCAGAAAATTAAAAGGTAATATCACTGGAAATAAATATGCTTAAGTAAATTTTTAGGTTGGGATGAAATAACCCCCATTATGCAACTCATCACCTTTCGATGTTGTCCAGTCAGAAGAATCTGTGTACGCATGAGTCTTTTTTTTTTAAGTCGGAGCAAAATAACTCCCATTCTGCAACCCCCCTTTCAATCTGTTTCAGTCAGAAGAACCTGTGCAACATAACAAAAAATATTAATGAAACTTACGTTATTATCTATTTATCACTGCCAATACCGTTACAGGTTGAGACGTATCACTCTTACATAGGTCTTAGGCTATGCTACATGTCACTGTGACAACATAAACAGTTTTTCAGCTTTCACGTTGATTGTGTTTGCAACTCACAAACAAACTGCTGCTTTCCAACCTAACCTAGGCCTTGGGCTACACTACAGGTGAGTCTGTCCCCACATTCGTTGTGTTCACCAACTACATTCGAACTGTTGCCTTCCAGCCTAACATAGGCTCTGGGATACATTGCAGGTCATTCTGTCGCTACCAACAGTTTTTCTGTTTTCACATTCATCGATTTTGCCAGCTCACAATCAAACTATTGCCTTCCAACCAAACCTGTGCTTTTGTCAAAGGTGCAGGTCAGACTGCCAGCACAACCGGATTTTTTGCCTTCTCATTTGTTGGCTTTGCCAATCCACAATCAGACTGTTACATTCCCACCTAATCTAGTCATTGCTAGGCTACAGGTCATAAGTAGGGGAGCTAGGCTGGTGCTGTGCCACTCTCCATTGTTGCCAGATGTATCCAAGATGGCGGCGATGACGTCATACAAGATGGCGGCATGTAGACTTGGCAACAGCGTATAACGTCATCCAAGATGGCGGATTGGGCGGGAACATAGGTCAAGTGGTCTACCTCCACTAACCTAACACCCCTCCCCCCCAGAAAAAGGCAGAAAGTTCAAATTCAATCAGGACAATGCAGCACACCTCTACGAACCTAAGAAAATGGCAGGAAAATAGGTCACTTAGGCAACCTCCACTAACCTAACTCAACCGACCGTCACCTCTTCCCACAGATTGGCGGGAAAAGGACTCGGCCTGTGCTGGATGTAAGTCTTTATTTTGCATGCAGTCTTTATTTAAACAATCAGAGGCAGTACCACCATCCAATGTGTTCGTATGGAGTTCGGAGTCCAACTGACCTAGTACACAGTACTGCCACAGAGGACGCTGTTGTCCATTCCGTGACGTAATCCAAAATGGTGGCCATTATGTCAGCTGATGACGGAAGTACCATTATCCAAGATGCCGGATTTGGGCGGGAAACAGTGTCTTCACCATGAGGTCTGGACCTAGTACACAGTACTGTCACCAGAGCACACTGTCATCCCTCCCATTATGTAATCCAAGATGACGGTCTGGGGTGGGGAAATGGTGGGAAGCCTTAATCCAGTCAAGTGTTAGACATCAGCCAGTAGGATGGCATTAACTGGTAATGTCATTGGAGGGGATGTAGGTCCAGCTCAGCAACTCTGGGACCTCAGTCAGTCAGCAGCAGCAGCAGAAGAAGAAGGACAATGAATCGCCAACAGCAGTTGCAATCCAACATGGCCCTGCAGAACAGGATGAAACAGAAAAGTAAGTACACCATATAACATCTTTCTCTGTGGTCAACATTATTATTATTATTATTCGTTGTTTCAGTGTATTGGTCCATGTGTAATGCTTCCTTGTCTTTGTTCATCAGCAGCCCTTGATGCATCCAAGCTAGCAAGGTCGAGTGCCAACATGCCAATCTTTGCCATGTCCAGATCTTTAGTAACCTCAGCTGCCATCTTGTCGAGACCTGCAGCGACCTCTAGACCTATGACAGCAAAAACTTCCAGCACGTCTGAACCTGTAGCGACCACGTGGGATCTTGTAGTGCACATAGCCCACTTGCTGGAGCAGGACAAGGAGCTGCTGTTGTCCATCCCACTTATCGATTTGTGTGATGAGGATATGCGATCTGCCCCCAACACATCAAACGCTTCTGATAGTGGTCCTAAACAACATCAGGATGGAGGACAGTACTGGTCACCAACATACGACCCATCCCAGCAGAACGCCCACTTGATAGTGCAACCACAGAGTGCACATGCTGTGGATAAGAAGGCATTGAGTGTACCCATGCCTTTCACTTCCATGTATGATTTAACTCCCAGTGGAACAAAACGTGTAAACGTCGGTATAGAGGCACATCATGTCTGGGGCTTGAATGCGAGAATGCAAATTGAAAATGTTTTGACAGGTGTTTAAGTGCCAATTCCCGAGTTCGACTGCGACGAAATATGTCGTGCAGAGCGCTACATCATTCAGCAGATAACTACTGAGTATTATTCAACTCGTTCTTCCCCAGACATTTGCCTTACTGGTGTGACACTTTTTATTACAACAGTGTATGATGACTGTGCATTATGTGTGAAATCGGGTGACAACTGAATTATCTAAGGTACATCTCAGTTATGAAGTTATACGATTTGGACACTGCGCTACGTCTTGCATTGGAGAGACTGAACCGTTGGTTGCCTAGCATAGACTCTGCAGACAATGATGTTGTTAACTCCCTAAATGTGCATAGTGTACATGTTGATGATTTGAAGCAGCACCTTTGTTTGCACATGAACGCTGAAGCTAAAGAGAAACTGATTAAATGTATGTGTGAAAAACCTGAGTACTGTGAGGCATCTATTGGATTGAGGGAGGTACGCACGGAATTTATTGCATGTCAAAAAGCATTGTTTGGGAAATACTGTAAAAGTGCGAAGAAGAAGATACATAAAGAGTGTAATGATTTTCCTGAAATACTACGTCCCATGTATGATATTTAAATAAATAAATAATTTATTTATTTATATATATATATATATATATATATATATATATATATATATAATCTCTTAAGTGATGGAGCTACAGTGGCTACACATACTATTACTGTCCCTTCAAGTGTACCTTTCTATATATGTCAACTACTTGTCATTACCTGGTGTAGTTATTATCATGGCAGGGTGGGTGAAACATCCTCACCACAAGAACTTTGTTGTCGGTGGCTGGTCCTGTGAAGATGCGAAAGAAGACCTTCAGAAGAAGAAGAACGGAATTCTCCTTCCTGATAATACATGAGCAATTATTGTAGGTCCATCCAATTGTGGGAAGATTAATTTCCTCATGATGCAAACACATATGGATGGAGTCCGATTTGAGCATGTTTGTGTATCCTCAAAAGCATTGTTTCAACCCAAGTATCAGCTATTGCAGGAGATATTGCACAGTGTAGTTGGTATTACATACACGACATTCAATGAAGGCAGTGATATCCCTCCACTTGAAAAAGCAAAGCCAAACACTGTCTTCATATTTGACGATGTTGCTGTGGAAAACCAAGACCAAATTTGAAAATATTTCTGTTTCTGTTTCCAGAATTACAAAACAGTTGGTTAGGGATAATGCAAACCTCATTATAGCCTTCAAACAAGACAATCTTAATTTAAAACACATTTACCATGCACATGTCGGAACTGACATGTCGTTCAATGATTGTGTAAAAATATGAATCATCCACAATATGCGTTTTTCGTTATTGATAAAACAAGAAAACTGAGTGATGGTAGGTACAGGCGAAACTCTCTAGAGTTTTTGCATATATAGCAAGGTAAGAGAGGTTAGTACATCAGTATACGCTGCACCATGGACAAATTCACGCGTATGTCTAGCTCTCAACCCGAGAGAATGGGTGAACACAGGCAGAACATTCGCCTGTACACGGATGCGAAAATTGAGGCTATTGTGCATGAAGTTGGAGGTATGCGCAGGAAACTAGAGATGTATTACCAGACTCTTTTCAGAATGATGAATGCGTTAAATGAGTAAGTTAATGAAGTTGGTAAGAAAGTAGCCGACATAACTGAAAAGGTAGAGGCTATTGAGGGGAAAATAGATGTAGAGTTCTTTGTTGTTGAGAAGGGGGAGCAGGTACATAGTAAGAGGAAGAAGAAAATGAGTGGCTATATAAAGCCTGACGCTGCGGAGATGTTTGATTAGTATGCACTGAGATGTCTATGAAGCAGACAGTGATTCAAGCGCAAAAAGCAGTTCGTGAAAAATTAAGGTTGCTGAGGTTAGGGCATATGGATCGATAGCAAACACTAAGAGATACCTTTAAGCTGGTTACTGAATCTCTCCGACAGCTCTCAGCAAAAACAAAAACACATGATAACTATGGTGCTGCCAATGACGAATTCATCATCTGTCACGCCCCTGGTCAGATAGATAGAACATTCGGCATTACCAGGGGAAGATCGTACGTGTTGGGTATGCATCCTATAACTGTAACTGATGACACAATACAGATTGGTGATAGGAAGATTGAGAGAACACTCAGCTTAATGAATCTTATTTTCGTAAGACCTACCAAAAAACCTACAAATTATTCAGTTAATGATAGAGAAACGCACCTTGAAATACTGCATATGACTGTTGTACATAAGATCACGAAGAGCCTGAGCAACAAGAAATATAAAACTATACAAAACTAATACTTGAAGGCGAAAACAACAACAACAACGACAACAACAACAGCAGCAGTGATGGTATTGACACTGACCATAAAGCAGTGAACACTCAAATCCCTCAGTATATTTATTATGACGACCACAACGAGCTAATAGATCGAATACGGCTGCTCATGGCATCAGCTGCTGCAGGTAATACAGCTCATTCGAATGAGGTTGTTTCAATAATCTCGGAGCTTAGAGAGAGAGGCATCATCAAATAAGTATGGAGATAGTAGTTCGAGAACTGCACAAACCAGCATGCAAAACATACCCTTGTAGGCATGTTATGATTAAATCTTTGGATGACTAATGGCAAGTTGATCTTGTAGATCTGAGGGAATATTCACATGAGAATAATGGATTCAAATATATTTTAATGGTTATTGACACATACTCCAAATTTGCCTGGGCATTACCTGTCAAAACAAAAACGAGTAGAAATGTTACGGATGTTTTTGAGCGTTTGCTACAGACAGGGACGAATCGATGCCCAGACAACCTCCAAAACGATTACGGTGGGGAGTTCTATAATAGGTATTTCAACACCGTGATGCAGCAGTACGGAATACATCACTACTCAACGTTCACTCACCTGAAAGCAAGTATCATGGATTGTCTGAACAGAACAATAAATGCGTTTTAACCTTCGCGGCTCATACGAGTGGGCAGATATCCTCCCAGAAGTAACTGCTCAGTATAGTCGAACCAAACATACCACAATAAAAATGAGACCAATCGATGTTTGTGATAATAGACTCATGGATACGGTGTATTATAGCATTAAAATGCTGGATCCATGTAGACAGAAATTTAATGTAGGTGATATGGTGCGTATCTCAAAACACAAGACAGAATTTGAGAAATCATACCTACTGAAGTGGTCAACAGGGTTATTTACAGTTTCAAAGATGCAAAGAACGAATCCTTGAACTTATATATTGAAGGTGAAGGTGAAGAAATTGCAGGCTGATTCTACACCGAGGAGTTGCAGAAAAGTTCAGAACCAGATGTTTTCACGTGGAAAGAGTCATAAGACGTCGTGGAAATAAAACACTAATCAAATGGATTGGTTTTCCTGCTGCACAAAACAGTTGGATTGATGCCGACAGTTTGCTATATAATGGGGGAGCATAGTCCACAACCACCGCACTAGCATAACATGCGTGCTAGGAGGCACATTAGAGGAGGTGGTGGTATTCTAGACAGACTGCCAGTGGAATTACACATACCTGGGTTCAACTAATGTGGACCTGAGACAAAGCTTCAGAAACGCTTGGCACAAGGTGATAAGGCGGTTAATCTGCTCAATGAAGCATGTATGGAACATGATATTGCATACACTGCAAATAAAGATCTATCAAATCGTTGCATTGCAGACAGGATTTTAGCTGATAAGACTAAGGCAATACAGAGAAGAAAAGATATTGGTATAGATCAACGCATTGCAGCTTTTGCAGTTGATAAAACCATGCAAGGAAAAATTAAATTGGGTTTAGGAGTGATGAATTTCAAGCGAGTTATGAATGCTGCACGTTGTGCACTAAACAAGAAGGACAAGGGCGGGAAGCAGAGCTGTTTGAAGAACTGTATCCTGACAGCGATGTATGCAGCTAAAAACGCACTGAAGCAGAAAAATGTGGGAAGAAGAAGAAGAAGAAGAAGAAGAGGATTGGTTAAAGCACCTCGAGTTCTACCAATACACAAGACATCTGGCGGTTTTCTTACATTTCTCATCCTGGCCCTCTCCACGCTCTCAGTGGTAGGTTCCCTTGCTGGTGGTGCTGCATCTATCGATCGAACGGCCAAGAACGCGCAAAACTCCCAAGTGCAGTTAGAAGAGGCAAGAAGTCCTAACCGTATGATGGAAGCCGCAGCCGTCGGAAAAGGACTATACTTGAAACCGTACAGGAAAGGACTTGATCTATTCATAAATTTAAAAAAAGTCCATTAGTGGTCCTACCAGGTCGACCACTCACAAATACTGATCTTCTTAAGTTTGTTAGAAACAAATTCAACATACCAAGATTCTGTAGTGTGTTTATGCGAGATACATTACCGAAGACTATGTGGAAAACTGGTTAATGTGGTATTGTGAATTTAGATGTTGCTGGAGGTCCCGGCACCCACTGGGTGTCATATGTTATGAAAAATGCGGATACTGTCTACTATTTCGACTCATTTGGTGACCTTCAACCACCAGAAGAATTACAACTATACTTCACTCACCGAAGACGTGTGTTCTACAATTATCGGCGCTATCTGGACTTTAATACATACTTCTGTGGGCATCTATGCATCGCGTTTCTCTTGACATTTGCAAAGAAGAAGAAGCATACTGTATAAGGAGGAGCTTTAAACATTCCTTCATCAGTTGAGGTTCAGATGCAATGTCATACACTTTAATGTTTAAAGAACGATCATCTGTATTGCATGCAAATTACTTCCCGCCAATTGATTTGAGCATTGGTGAATGGAGTATTGCATTGATTGGACTGTAGACGTACAACAGCATCCCAAATATCAGTGAGACTAACAACAAACTGCATCTGGATATTAATGGTGAAAAGATATTGTGGAAATAGACAGAGTGCATACGATATAGATGATTTAAACGAAGTCTTCAAACAGTCTGGAAAAGGTATTGAACATCAATACACTTAAATCTGAAATAAGGACTGAAATATAACGATCGACTTTAACCAGAAAGGTTCAATAGGGCGCCTGCTGGGTTTCACAAAAGGACAAGTTTTGAAGAAAAAGTAAATTTTACAAGTCAGATCAGACTGTGGACATGCTTTCTGTCAATAAAATCCAAGTTGAGTGTAACATTGCAATGGACTCCTATCTGAACAATTGTCTGATTCACACTGTTTATGGATTCTTCCCCTCAGTTGCAATGATGTGTAAGACTGTTGAGACCCCTACCAATGCAAAATACCTTGCAGTGACAGCTCAGACATTGGACTATTTGGAGCTGCGTATTGTGGACCAGCCTAACCAACTTGTTGACTTTCGTGGTGAGGAAATCATTGTACGATTACATCTAAGGCAGAATGGGCGTACGGCGTAAAACAAGTGCACACAATCCACAGCATGCCACTTTGCTACTGAACAGCAAAGTGATAACACTTGCGAACTGCGAGTTTCTTAATCACTCGGCCTGAAACTGCATAATGACGTCCTCACTCAATATAACCAGTCCAGTAGAGTATGATGAGAGAACTGTACGTCAGGAATACTTCTCCCATAAACCTTATGCTTCAGCCACATTTAACAAGAACGATGAAATTAGGAGTGTCATCCAGCACCAAGACGCATTCACGCTTCCATGCAAGCGTTTCTTATATCTAGAGGGCTCATTCAGGAAAACCGATGGCAGCGGGATCCAAGCTTACACGTAATGCATTAGCATTCCTGTTGCAAGAGATACGCTATGAACTCAATGAGTCTGAGATCGACTGTACACGCAATGTCGGCATAACATCAACCCTTAAAACATATGTCTCTGCATCATACGCGGATTTGCATAGTTTAGAAAATGCAGAATGGTTCATAGACGATCCTGAGGATAGAACAGTTGCAGAGTACAAGCGATTTACTGCATGCATACCTCTAAAATGCTTATGGGATACTTTCAGGACATGAGACATATTATTATGAAAGCTAAACGGGAACTCAATTCTGGTACGGAGTGCGATGTACAATAACTCATACATTCAAGGAGTTCAAGAGGAGAATATGATCACAATTAGCACGATAATATGGAAAATGCCTCACATTAGTGTATCAGATGAGGAGCGTTTGAAGCTTTTAAAAGTCCTGAATTTCGGTACATTTCTGTCACTGACATTTCGCTCACTGGAGGTTTTCGAGTACCCAGTGTTACCGACTGCAAGCAGACAAACATGGGCTATTAAGACCTCCAGCCATCTAGAGACACCTAGATTCATCGTACTTGCGTTTCAGACTGATAGAAGAGGAAATACAGCAAATGATT